>NW_027420338.1:0-133513 GCF_009905375.1 Apium graveolens
TTTTTTCATTTGGGAGTGATTTGAGCCTTTCAAGTGGGAATGTGGGAAAACAATTAGTGAAAAATTAAGAAACTGAGAGGCCGTCTTTTATGCTGGAAAAATGAGGGTAGACTTGAGAGAGAAGTCAGGGACTTCTAGTGCCTTAAATATTGCTTTTGAAAAGTGATATATGTGTGAGAAGTGATGAGATCGCTTTAAAAATAAAGAGATTAGGGTCTTTCTGTTTCAGCTACACATTAGGATAAAGAATTTCCAAATCTAAAGTTGACTAAAAATTTAAGGGTGTAGTATAACATTTCTCTCATGATGATGATCCTGACAAGCATGCCACATCCTAGTGATATTGATGATAAATTGATGATGATAATGATATTGCAGGTAATATAGATGAGATTCTTATTAGAAATTGTCCCACATCATTTATGGGAGTGGCAGATAACTAGAATATAAGCAGCCAAATAACTCCATTAGTATGAGGCCTTTTGGGAGGTGCCCAAAAACAAATCCGTGCAGGCTCGGCCCAGAGTGGAAAATATCATACTAATGTGGAGTTAGGCCTGCTCAGTAAAAGCCCAACAAGTGGTATTAGAGCTTGAGGTTGTAACGGTCCAAAACAATCTCAGACGGAATCCCAGATAGGCCTAGGGAAAGGCAGATGGGCTAACCCCATATGGGCTAAGGAAAAGGCAGGTGGATCTTCCAGTATGGGCCAAGGGGGAGGCAGAAAGCTAAAAGAATTCCAGTATGGGTCAAGGGGGATCCAGATCACACAATCAGCAGGAAAAATCGATAGGTGCTGGGCTCGATATTTGAAGGGTGAGATTGTCAGGAGTTATCCCACATCATTTGTGGGAGGGGCACATGACTAGAATATAAGCAGCCAGATAACTGCATTAGTATGAGGCCTTTTGGGAGGTGCACAAAAACAAATCCGTGCGGGCTCGGCCTAGAGCGACAATACCATATTAATGTGGAGTTAGGCCTTCTCAGCAAAAGCCCAACAATTCAAAAATCTATGATCAAAGCCTCTAAAGCTTATATATTTTGATTCTCTCATCTTGCCTTGATGTTGAATTGAAGATATTAAGACAACATGAATGTACCAATTCTTGGAGATTATGGAGAAAAAATATCTCTTATCAAGTTGCACATGTTCATGTTGTTGCTCTTAAAGCTACTACCAATATGCCATAAGTGGGATACTATAATGTCAGTGTTACAAGCAACGTTACATTAGTTAAAAAATTGTTATTCTATTGTAACTGCTCTCAATTAGTGTTACAATAGCGATAAAGCTAATGTTGAAGAAAACTGTAACACCAATACCGTGTATCACATTAGTTACTTTTTAATTTTAAAAATATTGAAATGAATATATTATCATAAAAATTGTATTACAATTATATTTTGTATTATTAATTAATCATGCATGAAATGTATAATATAATACATAGATATATAAAATCATCATTCAAATTTTTCTATCGTGTTCCTCAATATAGTATTTATGATAAATTATCTAACAATATCATTCATTAATTTAATATGACCAAACACATCAAAAATGTGTCCCACAAAAAGTTTATGTTCATGTTCGTCGTAATTTCTCATTATTATTCGCACAACTTCTAAATATATTTATCAATAACTTCTCGTAGCCATCAATCAAATAATTCATTATTGTGATAAAAAAAGTAATGAACTCAAGTTTTAGTGTAACTAATTATTAGTAACATCCAATATCAATTAATTTTAAATTTATAAAATCATAAAATACTAGTATTGTACTATTATGTATAATATACATCAGTTCACAAAAATATTTATAATAATTAGAGTACCATTAATTCAAATCATACATAATTCGTAAAACATTCTAGCATATGCTTAAGTTTAGCATTTGGTAGAGCTTGAATAAAGTGATGACTTCAAGCCCCTTAATAACTTTCTCGAAGTCTTTACCGCTCAAGACTTTTTCTTCTTTTGTTGATCCTCTGATCTGCGGACATTCAAATCCATGCTCGTTAAACACCTTGCTAAATATATTTAACTCTAACTCAATAGTCCGTACGTCCCGATTCAGTTTTTCCTTCCAGCCTGCAAGTTGTGAGTTCCCCTTCCGATTCTCCAATTGCGTATGTGAAACAATAACCACAGCATTTCCTGGAAAATTTCGAGGCTTAATCTTGAAAGATGCATATGCCGCAGGATAGCCCATCCTAGGAACAGTGTGTGACTGATGTGATTTGATGATAACATCACATCTCAGGATTCTTAGTTCGATATCAGCTTCATCTACTCCTTGCATCGCCAGATATGGGTTCTGCATTGTCTATAATTTAGCGGAGACATGTATGAGATTTATCCATGAATGAAAATGGAGATGTTTTTTTAAGACATTGACATGTTCAAACTAATACATATGCCTTATTTATATGAAATTTAGGGGTATAATAAATTGGAATTGACAGGATATGCTAGATTACAAAGATTCAATTTGGATTTTGACTTTGACTTAATTTAGTAAAATCCATGGACGTCATGGAAATTAAAACGTCTTTTAGAATATTAAGATATTATGATATATTGGGTCAAAAAAGAAAGATCTTAATATTTGACTAAAATTCTATATTATCCTTTAAACGTATTAAACATGTATGAAACTAATACATAATTGTCTATTTATATGAAATTTAGGGGTATAATAAAATTGAGATTGTGAGCATATCTGTTTCAAAGATTCAAGTTGGATTTTGACTTTGAATTTATTCAATGAAATCCATGGATGTTTAAAAATTAAAATGTCTTCTAAGATAGTAAGATATTAGGAGATATTAGGATATATTTAGTCAAAAAAGAAATATGGTGGGATTTGACTAAGATTGTAAGATACTATCTTAGGAGATATTTAGTCACAAAAGAAAGATATCCTCGATTAAAACGTCTTATAAGATTCTAACATATTAGGATATATTTATTGAGAGATATTCATATTTCAATGAGAACACTTAATTAATAAATAATAAAATTTAATTCCAGCCAGTCATACATATCTACGTATATTAATCCAATATGATTTATATTCATTTTCCACAACTCTTTAATTCTATCCAAATTTTCATAAACCACAATCATCTTTTCTACTTGAACAACGATTGCCCACAACCATCCACTACCACATACAACCATGAACTTTAGCCACCAATATCATTATGTAGATAATAAATTTATTTTAAAAAATAACTACATTCAAATTTCAAATCATTGCATGACCACTTTTTCCATCCATTTCTTTCCACTCAATATCATATGCCAACACCAAAAACTATATGTAAACCACCTGATTTAAGAAAATTATCACAATCATACACACTTACTAAAATCAAACTGTCACAAATTCCAAATATTTAAATATCACAGGAACGACTACTTAGCTACCACTTTTCACCACGTATCCACCATCACAATAACCAGTGGCATCACTAACTACATACCATCACCATATCTAGATAATCAAATATAAGCCGGAATGACCATAAAAATCACAAAACTAGATAGAACTTGAAAGTAAATAATGTGTGCATAAAAGAAACCACAGACATAAAAGCAACTTCAAAGAAATAAATAATTTATCGATGAAACATGCAGTGCTGAATAACATAACATAATATATCTAAAAAATTGGTCATGCAATATTAAATTCGAATTTCCTATTTATTTAATTAATTAAGTCACACTTAATTAATAACAAATAATTTGAATTACTTACATTTTATTTAAGTCCGAATTTAAATTAAATAATCCTTCAATCATTCTTTGTGCGACCCTTTAGGTTATTGTTACGTTGGCAACAATTTTAAATCTAATTTCAAATCATAAACAATGAGCGGCATCTAGTAATACACCATTGTTACCCAAGTATTAATTATTAAATTGGTGATCAATTAAACCTTTCGTGAATAATGTACAATGTAATATAATTCCTTTAGCCTTATATTATAGATCAAACTCGAGGCATGCATTGTGTCATCCTCTGTTAACGTTCAATCCTTCTTTCCTTGATCAATGAATAAACTATTAAACAAATCAGTATTTGAGCACGACCATGTATTTTATAGTCTTACCCAATCAAGAGGCCAATAATATCACTCCTTTAATACATGAGGGCTAAATCCCATCTAGATCATTCATATTCTCATACGATTCATAATGTACCCAATCTCTATAACCAATTAAAGCAAAACTATAAGCTGATTCCTTTGTCATGGTTTAACATCAACTAGAATACAATCTATAGGCTTCATTGGGCCAAAAATTCCTTTGTCATGGGCTTGGGCATTTCTTTTTCGCCATAGCTGGCAGCAAAAAACCTGGATCAAACCAAGAGCAACACTACTCTTGGCTCTGTCCTGAATATGCAGCATGTGGTTGAGAAGTTCCAAACTTATGCTACAAGTTAGGGAGAACAAAACGACTATAGTGGCAGAGCATAAATAAGTGATTATCAGTCTCATTTACTGCATAAAACAATGATAATTTCATTACGTAGGAAGATATGTTAATCAAGCAGGAAATATAATCATCAACTGCATCATGAAACTTCATTCACTTTATTTTACAACAACCAACTTAATCCAAATTACGACCCCTTTAATTTTCTTATAATAAAGTTTCCATTTGTTTTATAGGCTCAGCACTCTCTTCATGAAACTGTCTTTTATTATTGCTAAACTGATCTAATTGATTCTGCATAGCGAACAAGATCCAAAAGAGATGAAAAGAGAGAAAAGGAAAATCGCATCTCGTGAATACAGAAAAAGAAATAAGGTATGCCTAATACATGTTCTACTTTATGTTTTTAATGTCTACTACTATAAGATTCATAACCATATTTTATACCAGAACCATGTCGAGGAACTTAAAGAACGTTGTCATTCTCTTAATCTTGAAAACAAGTCTCTTACAATAGAGAATCAGCAACTAAAAGAAAAGCTCAACAAAATTGAAACTGATTTGTCTCTCGTCAAGGTATTTCTTTAGTTTGTTTATCTTCCTTCAGGTTACTTGCTTTCACTTGCTTACATATAATATTTAGGCCGTCTGAGAAAACTAACCATTATTGTTGTAGGAGGTGTAGAATTTTAACTGATTATTTATACATAAGTATATACTATCACTAGTAAAACACAAATCACACCCAGATTTGCACACCAAAAGATATACTTTTCTTTAATCAATGATACAATATATATAGAAAGGAACTAAGGTAGCTATAAATCAGGAAAACTAGTAATGGGCCTAACAACTCCTACTAATCCCGTGCCACTTATTATGAGTCCTACCATTTCTCCACTAACAGCATGACTAAGTCATCAACTGAACAAATCAAATAAGAAAACATTATTAATTTACAAATACAAATAAGTTTAAGATTATTTTTCAACAATCTCCCCTCTAATCTTAAACTTAGCTGAACAGAATTTATGAAGCACTTCTCTTCATTTTGTGATGCACTTCTCACCACCATCTCTTCATTTTGTGATGCACTTCTCACCACTATCAAGTTTGATGAACTTCTCAATAAAAACAATTTTTTGTTGATGCACTTCTCATCAACGTCATTTTTGTTTGCCGGAGCACTTCTCTCCTGGTGCACATAATCACCCACACTTCTAAAACAAAATTTCTTTCACAACCACTTGTGCCATGATATCTTTCTGATTATTTTCACTCCTCAATTTTCTCCTCAATTTTCTCCTTAATTTTTTATCATGCTTCTCTTTCTTCTTCCCATGCTTCTCTCTCGTAAACTTTTTTCTTGATACCTCATTAAATATAAATTGAGAAATTTTTTGATGCCATTAAATATGATAAATAAATACTGAACATATATATATAGGGTATATTTTAAAATATCTTACAAAGCCTTTGATCATGAGGCTGGCATACAAGTGTAGAATTTTAACTGATTATTTATACATAAGTATATATCTCTATACTTCTCACTAGTAAAACACAAATCACACACACATGTTTGCACACCAAAAGATCTACTTTTCTTTAATCAATGATACAATATATATAGAAAGGAACTAAGGTACTGGTAGTTATAAATCAGGAAAACTTGTAATGAGCCTAACAACTCCTTCTAACCCCCTGCCACTTATGAGTCTATAATTTCTCCACTAACAGCATGACTAAGTCATCAACTGAACAAATCAAATAAGAAAACATTATTAATTTACTACAAATAAAAATAAGTTTAAGATTATTTTTCAATAGGAGGACCATCATTACAATTGTAAAAATTTGAGATGAAAATGTTATTAACTTGTTACATGGTCTAGATCATGATGACTACAGATAATGTAATGATAACTATATATATATATATATATATATATATATATATATAGTATCACATTTGATTTTGTAAATGAGAAGATGACCTTTTATTAGTTGTTGTAGCTTTCAAGTGTTGCTTTATGTAATTGACCGTGACTTACAATTAAATGTGTTTTAAGTTTTTGTTGGATCATTATGTACCGAGAGTTTGGTCTGGTGGAATACTCTTAGCTAGAGAATTAATTAATTAAGAGAATTATTATTAGTCATGCAAAATTTTCTGCATTATGTTTTGTAATACTTTAAAGCAAAACTTGTTGGAGAACATACTTCTCCATTTGAGCCTACTCCTACAATTTTTGTCACTTACATAATAAAAGGCTTAACGTAAAAAATATTTATTTAAATTAATTAGTAGGAGGGTGATTGTCAGTCCACACTTCCATTGTTTAATATCTTTTTATTATATATGCTTTGGGAGAAGTGGTTTGGTGCAATTGAAGTGCACTAGTCCAAGTTTATATTTCTTAAATTTTACTTTATGAATCCTAGGGTACATCCTATATATATTGTACATAATAATAATCTCTTTATTGCAATACAAACATTACAATCCCATTTCTAATTATAATTAAGAACAACCAATACATTTGTAATATTTTATACCTCCATTATTTATTAATTTTGCTCTGTATAAGAATAAAAAGCTTATAAAGATATGAGGGAGATATAGCTTAGCATAATAGGTTAACTGTTTGATTATCTCTAGTATCATTTTAGTTAGCTGATGAGTTTGTAACAGTTTTATATCACAAATTATAAAATTGTTCATATTTACATCCTTACTTATTCCAGTCATCTATACAATTATATCCAACGGTCTGAAATAATTATTATCTTACTAGGCAATACAAATGTTATTACCACAACAGGAAGTCCAGTACCCAATTTCCTGACAAAGCATATTAATATTAGATTTATTTTGTAACGGATCATGTCATGAAAGTAACAATAAACGACAGACATTTTCGCCAAGTCATTATTAGAAGTCACATTCACAAACCAAATCAATGAACTTGAAATGATAAGTTATAAAAAGTAGTAAGTAGTACAAATACTGATGCACAGGTGAGACAAAGTAGATAAAATACTAACATGGTCAAATCCTATTGCACGTCAAATCCTGATCGAGTAAAATTCTAAAAGTATTGTGTAATCCTTATGACACATCAATAATATATATAAACCATTCAAATTCAGTATTTGTTCTAAAAATAAATACTAATATCTCTTTGATATCACATGATTTTATGAGTTAAGTGAAGAAATTTTAATTATTTTGTTTCTAAAGAAACTATTCTAATGCATGTGAGATAATTATGCGGAAACGATTCTAATTCATGTGAGATAATTATGCACACAGTTGCGTATTTCTAGGCGTAGTATACAAGTCTATTGTCTATTGTAGATATACATTAATAAATTAACTATGATTACAAGAAACTAGCACCGCCAATTATTCTCACAAATCACATCAAGTCGCTTGTTTTGTTTGTCTATAGACTGTCTAAAATCATGTTAGTTTTTATAAAACTAATAATATTCCCAATCAGTTTTTATACACAAACATCGTTTCTCCCCTCTCTCGTAAACTTAAACTAGAACTCTAATTCTAAACAATGACAAATACTAGTGTCTCTACATGCCTTTCAAGCTTCTTCAACAAAACCTTACTTTCAACATAATCATGAAATCGGCCCAAACAACTTCAAAGCACATCATGATCACAATGAAATCCATCCTAATTTTCACGTCATTCAAGATTTTCTTGAAAAAAGCAACATTGATTTTGCCTTAACTAACCCCACTATTAGATGCTATGCAGATTTGGGACACAAAAAAGTACATAAGAAAAAAGGTAGTATCTTTTTTCACAATGGCAATAGGAGGTATGAAATCACCCCTGAAGTGATTGAAGCAGCTCTATAGCTACCTATTCTAATTGACAAATCTCCTTATATCATTCTACTGAGGTCCTATTTTATTATCTCAGGATATTGATGTACAGTTATGAGTTTTCCAAGATGAGAGAACTGTTCAGAACCAAGCTTAGGAAATGCAGAATTTCTATTTTGACTGTATTATTAGATGCTTTGTCAGCAATGTATTTAACTTTGATACTCTTCTAGTGTGTCTCTGCAAATTGGTTCATACCGTTGATGATGAATGGCTACTTATGTTCAAAATTACTAATAATGACATTCAAGATAATGAGAGTAGGACGAGAAAAATAAATTACATGAAATGATTCGAGGAAAATTTCCAAAGAAAACTTTACTCAGTATGTGGCAACAAATCTTGACGCTTCTCTTGTCACTTCTTTCCAACCATGTTCCTGACACAAGAAGCTTATTTTGTAAAATAGAAGAAAATAACGGCATTGAGAATGACTGTTAAGTCAGATTCTGATGAAGATGACACTACAACTCTAAATTCAAAGCTAAATATTAATAAAGTTGCAGATAATGACGCAAGTAAGGAGGTCACTGCATCTGGACTTTTGTCAAAGAGGAAAAGGATATTGCTCAAGGTGCAAATGACTATACATTACTCTCCTACACAGTACTTTTATATAGAACATGAATCATCAGGAGCTATTCCTCTAAAGGAGGCCAATACAGATAAAGATGCTTCTATTCCTGATGTTGGTGGAATTCTTGACAAGTCAATATCTAGTCTTGATGCTGGTCAACCTGGTACTGACAATTTGAAAAGGAAGACAAAAGATAAAGTTGTATATTACAGAAAGAAATCAAGATATCAATCTCCACAGAAAGGTTACAACACACAAGAAGTTGAATCTCAAAGGGATTCAACGGGTGCTAATGACCTTATCACATAAGACCCACCTTCTCAAAGTGAAGGTTCACACACTGCTATTGGAAGGACAATTCCATGACACTGCTGAAGGAGGTTCTGAATAAGTGGAATTTGATATTATACACACAGAAAGGATAAAGAAGCTCATCACGATCATAGAGCTGAGTTTGATACTTTATTGAATGATTCAATATTTACGATAACCCAAAAAGAACCCTCAGTTCAAAGGGTTGAAGAAGCTTCAAAGCGTCATGCCCTACAAGAACGATCAAGTCAAAGTCTTGATGAATGCACCACTACGACTCCCGATGATGATGCATATGCTAACACTTCAATATTTCTTGATCCTAAGGTTGAAATGGTTGCTGCAAGAAGAATACTATTGTTATTCTTGTAACTCCTCTAATATCCATTCATATGGATTCTTCTATTGAAGGTACATATCTAATTAGTACTATTATTTTATCTGCTATTATGACTAAAAATAGACCCTTGTGTGAGGATACCCCTATTTATATAACTGTAGACCACTCTTTCTGGCCCTATCTTATTTCTTCATTTGGGAGTGATTTGAGCCTTTAAAGTGGGAGTTTGGGAAAATAATTAGTGAAAAATTAAGAAACTGAGAGATCGTCTTTTATGCTGGAAAAATGAGAGGTAGACTTGAGAGCGAAGTCTGGGACTTTTAGTGCCTTAAATATTGCTATTGAAAAGTGATATATGTGTGAGAAATGATGAGATTTGTTTTAAAATAATAAATAGATTTAAGGGTCTTTCTATTCATCTACACATCAGGATAAGAAAATTGTCAAATCTAAAGTTGACCTAAAACTTAAGGGTGTAGTAGAACAGTTCTCTCATGATGATGATCCTGACATGCATGCCACATCCTAGTGATGTTGCTGATAATAATGGTGATGATAATGATGTTGCAGGTAATATAGATGAGATTCTTATTAGAAGTTGTCCCACATCATTTGTGGGAGGGGCAGATGACTAGAATATAAGCATCCAGATAACTCTATTATTATGAGATCTTTTGGGAGGTACCCAAAAACAAATAAGTGCGGGCGCGGCCCAGAGCAGACAATATCATACCAATATGGAGTTAGGCCTGCTCAGCAAAAGCCCAACAAGTGGTATCAGAGCTTCAAGTTGTAACGGTCCATAACAATCTCAGAAGGGCTCCCAAATAGGCCTAGGGAAAGACAGATGGGCTAACCCAATATAGGCTTAAGGAAAAGGCAGGTGGACCTTCCAGTATGGGCCAATGGGGAGGCAGAAAGCCAGAAGACAGGTGTCGGGCCCGATGTGTGAAGGGGGAGATTTTGGGAGTTGTACCATATTGTTTGTGGGAGGGGCAGATGACTAGAATATAAGTAGTTAGATAAATCTATTAGTATGAGCCCTTTTGGGAGGTGCCCAAAACAAATTCGTTCGGGATCGGCCCAGAGCGGACAATATCATACTAATGTGGAGTTAGGCCTACTCAGCAAAAGCCCAACAATTCTAAAATCTATGATCAAAGCCTCTAAAGCTTATATATTTCGATTCTCTCATCTTGCCTTGATGTTGTATTGAAGATATTAAGACAACATGAATGGAACAATTCACGGAGATTGTCGAGTGAAAATATCTCTTATCAAGTTGTACATGTTCATGCTGATCTGACTCCCAATGCACTTTCAAATCCAGATATGCAAACTATTCTAGATGCTACTACCACTATGCTATAAATGGGCTACTATAATGCAAGTGTTAAAAGCTTAACATTAGTTAACAAATTATTGTTCTATAGTAACACCTCTCAATTAGTGTTACAATAGCGATAAAGCTAATGTTGCAGAAAAATGTAACACCAATACCGTGTATCACATTAGTTACTTTTTAATTTTGAAAAATTGAAATGAATATATTTTCATAAAACTTGTATTAAAATTATATTTTGTATAATTAATTAATCATGCATGAAAAGTATAATATAATACATATATATTATTAATTTATCATTCAAAATTTTCTATTTGTGTTCCTCAATATAGTATTTATGATAAATTATCTAACAATATCATTCATTAATTTTATATGACCAAACACATCAAAAATGTGTCCCACAAAAAGTTTATTCTGTTCGCAATAATTTCTCATTTTTATTTACACAACTTCTAAATATATTTATCACTAACTTCTCGTTGCCATCAATCAAGTAATTCATTTTTTTTGTGATAAAAAGATTAATGAACTCAAGTTTTAGGGAAACTAATTATTACAAATAGTAATATCCAATATCAATTAATTTCATATTTATAAAATTATAAAATAATAGTATTGTACTATTATGTATAATATACATCACATTCACAAAAATATTTATAATATTAGAGTACCATTTATTCAAATCATACATAATAAGTAAAACTTTCTAACATATGCTTAAGTTTATCATTTTTGGTAGAGCTTGAATGAAGTGATGACTTCAAGCCCCTTAATAAATTTCTCCAACTCTTCACCACTCAAGACTTCTTCTTCTGTGGATGATCCTCTCATCTGCTACATTCAAATCCATGCTCGTTAATCACCTTGCCAAAGCTAACAATATTTTACTCTAAGTTAAGAGTCCGTACATCTCGATCCAGTTTTTCCTGTCGGCCTGCAAGTTGTGAGCTATTCCTCTAAACAAGGCCAATATAGATAGAGATGCCTCTATTCCTGATGTTGGTGGAATTCTTGACAAGTCATCAGCTAAGTCATTATCTAGTCTTGATACTGGTCAAGCTGGTACTGACAATTTGAAAACGAAAACAGAAGATAAAATTGTATATTACAGAAATAAATCAAGGTATCAATCTTCACAAAAAGGTTACAGCACACAAGAAGTTGAATCTCAAAGGGATTCAACAGGCGTTAATGACCTTGTCACAAAAGAACCACCTTCTCAAATGAAGGTTCACACACTACTGGAAGGACAATTCCCTGACACTGCTCAAGGAGGTTCTGAAAAAATGGAATTTAATATTGTCGCACACAAAGGATAAAGAAGCTCATCAGGAGCATATAGCTGAGTTCGATGCAATATTGAATGATTCAATATTTGCGATAAGCCAACAAGAACTCTCAGCTTAAAGGGTTATATAAGCTTCATGCCCCACAAGAACGATCAGGTCAAAGTCTTGATGAAGGCACCACTACGACTCCGATGATGCTGCATATGCTGACACTTCAATATTTCTTGATCTTAAGGTTGAAGTGGTTGATGCAAAGAAGAATGCTAGTGTTATTCTTGTAACTCCTCTAATATCCATTCATATGGATTCTTCTTTTGAAGGTACATATTTAATTAGTACTATTATTTTATATTCTAGTATGGCTAAAAATAGACCCTTGTGTGAGGATACCCTTATTTATATGACTGTAGACCACTCTTTCCGGCCCTCTCTAATTTTTTCATTTGGGAGTGATTTGAGCCTTTCAAGTGGGAATGTGGGAAACAATTAGTGAAAAATTAAGAAACTAAGAGGCCGTCTTTTATGCTGGAAAAATGAGAGGTAGACTTGAGAGAGAAGTCAGGGACTTCTAGTGCCTTAAATATTGCTTTTGAAAAGTGATATATGTGTGAGAAGTGATGAGATCGCTTTAAAATAATAAAGAGAATTAAGGTCTTTCTGTTTCAGCTACACATTAGGATAAAGAATTTCCAAATCTAAAGTTGACTAAAAATTTAAGGGTGTAGTATAACATTCTCTCATGATGATGATCTGACAAGCATGCCACATCCTAGTGATATTGATGATAATATTGATGATGATAATGATATTGCAGGTAATATAGATGAGATTCTTATTAGAATTGTCCCACATCATTTATGGGAGTGGCAGATAACTAGAATATAAGCAGCCAAATAACTCCATTAGTATGAGGCCTTTTGGGAGGTGCCCAAAAACAAATCCGTGCAGGCTCGGCCCAGAGTGGAAAATATCATACTAATGTGGAGTTAGCCTGCTCAGTAAAAGCCCAACAAGTGGTATTAGAGCTTGAGGTTGTAACGGTCCAAAACAATCTCAGACGGAATCCCAGATAGGCCTAGGGAAAGGCAGATGGGCTAACCCCATATGGGCTCAAGGAAAAGGCAGGTGGAACTTCCAGTATGGGCCAAGGGGGGCAGAAAGCTAAAAGAATTCCAGTATGGGTCAAGGGGGATCCAGATCACACAATCAGCAGGAAAAATCGACAGGTGCTGGGCTCGATATTTGAAGGGTGAGATTGTCAGGAGTTATCCCACATCATTTGTGGGAGGGGCATGACTAGAATATAAGCAGCCAGATAACTGCATTAGTATGAGGCCTTTTGGGAGGTGCACAAAAACAAATCCGTGCGGGCTCGGCCTAGAGGGACAATATCATATTAATGTGGAGTTAGGCCTTCTCAGCAAAAGCCCAACAATTCTAAAATCTATGATCAAAGCCTCTAAAGCTTATATTTTGATTCTCTCATCTTGCCTTGATGTTGAATTGAAGATATTAAGACAACATGAATGTACCAATTCTTGGAGATTATCGAGAAAAAATATCTCTTATCAAGTTGCACATGTTCATGTTGTTGCTCTTAAAGCTACTACCAATATGCCATAAGTGGGATACTATAATGTCAGTGTTACAAGCAACGTTACATTAGTTAAAAAATTGTTATTCTATTGTAACGCTCTCAATTAGTGTTACAATAGCGATAAAGCTAATGTTGAAGAAAACTGTAACACCAATACCGTGTATCACATTAGTTACTTTTTAATTTTAAAAATATTGAAATGAATATATTATCATAAAAATTGTATTACAATTATATTTTGTATTAATTAATCATGCATGAAATGTATAATATATACATAGATATTATAAAATCATCATTCAAATTTTTCTATCGGTGTTCCTCAATATAGTATTTATGATAAATTATCTAACAATATCATTCATTAATTTAATATGACCAAACACATCAAAAATGTGTCCACAAAAAGTTTATGTTCATGTTCGTCGTAATTTTCATTATTATTCGCACAACTTCTAAATATTTATCAATAACTTCTCGTTGCCATCAATCAAATAATTCATTATTGTGATAAAAAAAGTAATGAACTCAAGTTTTAGTGTAACTAATTATTAGTAACATCTATATCAATTAATTTTAAATTTATAAAATAAAATACTAGTATTGTACTATTATGTATAATATACATCAGTTCACAAAAATATTTATAATATTAGAGTACCATTAATTCAAATCATACATAATTCGTAAAACATTCTAGCATATGCTTAAGTTTAACATCTTTGGTAGAGCTTGAATAAAGTGATGACTTCAAGCCCCTTAATAACTTTCTCGAAGTCTTTACCGCTCAAGACTTTTTCTTCTTTGTTGATCCTCTGATCTGCGGACATTCAAATCCATGCTCGTTAAACACCTTGCTAAATATATTTAACTCTAACTCAATAGTCCGTACGTCCCGATTCAGTTTTTCCTTCCAGCCTGCAAGTTGTGAGTTCCCCTTCCGATTCTCCAATTGCGTATGTGAAACAATAACCACAGCATTTCCTGGAAAATTTCGAGGCTTAATCTTGAAAGATGCATATGCCGCAGGATAGCCCATCCTAGGAACAGTGTGTGACTGATGTGATTTGATGATAACATCACATCTCAGGATTCTTAGTTCGATATCAGCTTCATCTACTCCTTGCATCGCCAGATATGGGTTCTGCATTGTCTATAATTTAGCGGAGACATGTATGAGATTTATCCATGAATGAAAATGGAGATGTTTTTTTAAGACATTGACATGTTGAAACTAATACATATCCTTATTTATATGAAATTTAGGGGTATAATAAATTGGAATTGACAGGATATGCTAGATTACAAAGATTCAATTTGGATTTTTGACTTTGACTTAATTTAGTAAAATCCATGGACGTCATGGAAATTAAAACGTCTTTTAGAATATTAAGATATTATGATATATTGGGTCAAAAAAGAAAGATCTTAATATTTGACTAAAATTCTATATTATCCTTTAAACGTATTAAACATGTATGAAACTAATACATAATTGTCTATTTATATGAAATTTAGGGGTATAATAAAATTGAGATTGTGAGCATATATGTTTCAAAGATCGATTTTGATTTTGAATTTATTCAATGAAATCCATGGATGTTTAAAAATTAAAATGTCTTCTAAGATAGTAAGATATTAGAAGATATTAGGATATATTTAGTCAAAAAAGAAATATGGTGGATTTGACTACGATTGTAAGATACTATCTTAGGAGATATTTAGTCACAAAAGAAAGATATCCTCGATTAAAACGTCTTCTAAGATTAAACGTCTTATAAGATTCTAACATATTAGGATATATTTATTGAGAGATATTCATATTTCAATGAGAACACTTAATTAATAAATATAAAATTTAATTCCACCCAGTCATAAATATCTATGTATATTAAATCCAATATATGATTTATATTCATTTTTCCACAACTCTTTAATTCTATCCAAATTTTTATAAACCACAATCATCTCTTTTCTACTTGAACAACGATTGCCCACAACCATCCACTACCACATACAACCATGAACTTTAGCCACCAATATCATACGTAGATAATAAATTTATTTTAAAAAATAACTACATTCAAAGTTCAAATCATTGGATGACCACTGTTTTTCCATCCATTTTCTTTCCACTCAATATCATATGCCAACACCAAAAACTATATGTAAACCACACTGATTTAAGAAAATTATCCCAATCATACACACTACTAAACTCAAACTGTCGACAAAAATCACAAAACTAGATAGAACTTGAAAGTAAATAATGGTGCATAAAAGAAACCAAAGACATAAAAGCAACTTCAAAGAAATAAATAATTATACGATGAAACATGCAGTGCTGAATAACATAACATAATATATCTAAAAATTGGTCATGCAATATTAAATTCGAATTTCTATTTATTTAATTAATTAAGTACACTTAATTAATAAAAAATAATTCGAATTACTTACATTTTATTTTAAGTCCGAATTTAAATTAAATTAATCCTTCACTATTCTTTGTGCGACCCTTTAGGTTATTGTTACGTTGACAACAATTTTAAATCTAATTTTCAAATCATAAACAATGAGCGGGCATCTAGTAATACATCATTGTTACCCAATTAGTATTAATATTAAATCAGTGATCAATTAAATCTTCGTGAATAATGTACAATGTAATATAATCCCTTTAGCCTTATATTATAGATCAAACTCGAGGCATGCATTGGTCATCCTCCGTTAACGTTTACTCATTCCTTTCCTTGATCAATGAGTAAACTATTAAACAACCAGTATTTGAGCACGACCAGCATTTTATAGTCTTACTCAATCAAAGGCCAATAATATCACTTCTTTAATACTGTGGCTAAATCCGATCTAGATCATTCATATTTCTCATACGATTCATAATGTAATCAATCTCTACTTTTATATTATCCGGTCAAGGTAACTTTCAATAGTATCAAGTATATTAATTCTCGTATAGAAAATAAATGATTTCAGTCAAAAGCCAATACATCATTATCACTGTGATATTAACTTATGACACTATAACATGTAGTATCTCACAACGGGTCAATCCAGCACCATATATAATATGTGTAATAAAATTAATAATATGATATTACAAAGGAAAAATGGGTATTTTATATCTATATCTTATATTCTTATACTTTATATCATTAAGATTAATAATTATGGGTAGGTGGTTCTGTGCACGAGTAAAACGCCAGTGAAAATAATACTACTTGTTTATATCTATGTCATTAGGTATGTTGTTACTAGTGTATATATTAATACTCATGTGCAATATTTTTTTACATTATAGTAACAAAATATTTTGTTAAAATTAAACAAATAGAGAAGGCTTACCGTCAAAAGGTATCTCACAACTTAAGGGTGGATAAACAAATTATGAATGAGGTTAGTTTTTTCCAAACCTATGTATCTTTTATACAGAGAATTTTAAAGTATGTCTCAACTATATTTTTTAGTTTTCCTAATAATAAATATTAAAAGTATTATCTCATTATAACTAGGCAAGTTTACATACATGATTTAATGACAAACAACAATATATCACCTCCACCTGACGGTAAAATACAGATTAAAACTGATCACTTATGAACAATTGGCTGGTTAGTGTATTACTAACCAGAGCAACTGTTGTTAAGTCACTTTGGTTTTCAAAATTCTCATGATATATATAGGGGCTATTCTAATAGAAACCATTTTAGAATAGAAACTAGAACCAAATAATTTTTCTTAAAAAAAGTTACTTCGAACATAACACAAATGGTATGTAAATCGATCATTGGAGAGATGAAGAAAATACAATGAAGTAGAATTTAAAAAAAAACTTACCGTTTGATAGGAAAAATCAAATTAAAAACGGAGGGAAAAGTTGAGATTAGGTGTGGCAGGGTGTAGATTAGTTGGGTGTTGTGCTTTTAGAGGGACATAGATATATTGATCTAATGGCTTAGATTAGTTTCTAGTTTCTATTTTAATTTTGGTTTCCATTTGATCATTTAGAAACTAGAAAAAAATAATTTTTTTTTAAAACTAATTTGAAATATAACACATATGGTATGCAAATCGATCGTTGAGATATAGAAAATATAGTGAAATCGGATTTTAAAAAAAAACTTACGGTTTGACGGGAAAATCAAATTAAAAATGGAGGGGAAAAGTTGAAATAGGGTGTGGGAGGGTGCAGAGTAGTTGGGTGGGGTGATTTAGGGGGACCATTAGATTAGATAGATCTAATGGCTTAGGATTAGTTTCTAGTTTCTATTTTAATTTTAGTTTGTATTTCATCATTTCCCTATATAGATATATATCACCGTAAACTAAAGATTACAATTGCTTAATTGATGGAATCTATTCTTTATAGTGAGCATGAACACAAGGAGGAGAAACGGCAGAGGGACATCCTCGCAAACCGTGAAGCTGGAGGAATGTTTATCAAATCTCTGGAAAAAAGTTGTCAAGGGAAGGCTCTTCTAATAGCATCTCCTATATTTGAGAATAATCGGTTGCAAGAGGAAAACAAGAACATTAAAAGTACCATGTGTTGGTTTTTAATTTAAACTAACTATTTTTTTATGCAGTCCAGAATATCAGTTGATTGATTTAGTTAGAGTATTAGTTGGATTATTTTTAGGATCGTAATTTAATAACAATAGTAGTGGATTTTGTTCATAAGAGTATGTGTAGTAATTTCCTAGTTTTTAACCACTTTGTGGAGCTATTGTCGTTACATATGTATTGTTTGAAGTCATTGAAGAATAGAGCTTTTGGGTAAATGTACTTATGTTCTCTATTTTTTTTTCAAAACAGCTTATGCATATATTTTTATATATAGTTACCTATTTAAACGTTTCTAATATTTGGTATCAGAGCTCTTGGTGATCTATATTTACAAAGTACATGTTTAACGAGACCATGATGGATTTGAGAAGAGCAAGGGAGGAATGATGGGCTTGAGTTATTCGATGTTAACCAAAACTAATTACACAACATGGGCCTTGAAGATGAGACTATTTATGCAGGCTCACACAGTTTGGGGGCTATCAAACCAAACAATCCAAAAGGCGGGGCAGAAGAAAGGACAAATAAAATGCTCTTGCCATGATTTATTAGGGGATACCTGAGAAGAAGAAAGATAAGGATGCCTGGGAAGTGATTAAGACTTTATGTCAAGGTGCTGAAAATCTTAAGGTTCAAATGCTTAAGACAATATTTGGGTCGTTGAGTATGAAAGATATAAAACAGATAGATCCCTTTTGGTCGCGACCGTATTGAAAGAAGAAGAAGAAGTTGGGAGAGGGGCATCAGATGGAGCAGCCTTTTTCGGGTCTGGCTCGACCGTCTTTCCCTATTTGTGGCCTCGATGCCTTTTCAGCCGTGGAGAAGGCCCTGAGCCCTTGAGATGCTCAGAAAGAGTAGTCATGCGAGCTGGAGGGAGGACCTGAGAATGAGTCCCTGTGGTCACAGCCGTGGGCTGAACTTGGCCCGAGGTCGCAGCTTGCTCAGCCTTTTCCATGAAGGGAATATGGGAGATGGCCTTTTCTGAAAAGAAGACAATATAGTGATACATTAGTCACAATGGAGAGAAGAAACGCAAGTAGATAATAAATACAAGAAATTAAAATGCAATGTAAAGTGAGATGCGTACAGGAAATGTAAAATATGCGAGCACACGGGCTCGCACGTACGGGCCCGATGTTCTTACCCTTTCTAGATCTTTTCTTTGGCTTCTTCTTTTGGGGAGTCAACCTCACTCCTTCTTTCAAAAACCCACACGCGACCAGGTTTGAGGTCGGTATGAGTTTTCTGGTATCCCTGTCCGCCTTAGGGGGTCCCAGAAGGCTATCCGCATTTATTGTTTCCTGTCCAGCAAGGACAGTGCGAGGTGGGGTGGCTGGAGATGAGTAAAAAATATTTTTTGTTTATTTTTTCTATCGTTGAGTATGAAAGATATGAAACAAGAAGTACATATGGTGCAAATGGAAGATGATGAACCTACACTTTTACTGGCGAAATATGAACAAGAATATAACAATGTGTTTTTATTAATAAGACGGATGTCGTACCAAAGTTGATGACTGATGGGAAGGAAACAATAGTGGAATAAAATTTGTGGTATCTTGACAACGACAATAGTAACCATATGAGAGGTGAAAAGACTAAAAATTTAAGGAACTCGATGAGGGAATTAAATATCGACGAGGGAAAGAGTTCCATAGTCTTCAAGTACAAGAACGGGAAAGAACGCGTACTATAATAAGTTTAGGACAACTATTAGAAGAAGGAAACAAAGTGGTGTCGAATGGGAATTACTTGTGGGTTTTTGAAAAAAGTGGGAGAATATATATGAAGGTTAAGAGATCTCACAACAGATTGTATAGAGTTATTATTAAAAATGTTAAACCTGATTTTATGCTTTCAAAATCTCAAGAAACATCACGTATGTGGCATGCTTCCTAGGACGTATGAATTACTAGTCAATGATATTAACATTTATGGATGGAATGGTGTATGGTCTACCAAATGTGAGTCAGTCCAAGAAAACATGTACTGAGTATCTCATATTAAAACAAACCAGGAGCTTTTTATCAAAGACACTCTACAGTGCTACTCATATTTTACAGTTAGTTTATGGTGATCTAGGTGGACCAGTGACACCACCGACCCTAGTGGGCAAAAAATAAAAAATGAAGATAAGGCATTCACTGCGTTCAAGAAGTTTTATGTTCTTATGGAGCATAGGTTAGGCATGATAATAAGGATTTTTAGAATTTACCAAGATGGTGAGTTCGTGTCCAAGGATTTTACTGTGTATTATGAGAAATCTGGAATATAATGACACCTAACTACACAAAACACACCCCAATAAAATGGCATTTTCGTAGAGAGTAGAAATAGGACTCTGTCAAGATGACTAAAAGTTATTTAAAGGAGATGAATCGATCATCAATGCTATGGGGAAAGGCTATGAGGCATGCTCTATTTACGTCTTGAATCGGCTCCCAACTCGAGCTCTTACAAGAAAGACTCCATACAATGCTTAGACGGGTAAGAAACCAAACTTTGGACATTTTTTCTACAATTGAAACGTACATAACATTTGAATGCTCATATGTTCCAGTAAGCAATCAAGTTCATGTTATCAGGGATGTCATTTTTTGACGAAGGAAAAAGTTGGCCATGGTCACAACAGAAGGAGAAAGAGTCCCGCTGCCTGGAAATTTTTCTACAATTGAGACGTACATAATAGAAGTGGGACGTACGAGCACTGCAGATGAATATACTGGTGACAAAGGGGAGCAAGTGATACAATTCTAATGCATACACATTCTGATAACTCAAATGCTGAGAATTATGATGATAACGGTGAACCAAAATATTTCAGATTGCTAAATGATATTTGAAGAGATAAAGATTCATGAATAATTAATTCTCATTGGAACATATGAGCATTCAAATTATGGGTAAACAATTAAGGAACACGACCGGAAATATGCCATAAAAAGTGAGTTCAATTCGATTGAGAAACCGACACTTGGAAGTTAAACGAATTGCCAAGGGGCATAAAGTGATTGGTTTGAAGTGGGTTTTTAAGCTTAAGAAGGATGCCAATGGTAATATAGTTAAGTACAAAGCGTGATTGGTAGCAAAAGGATATGCTCAAGAGCACAAGGTAGACTACGATGAGATTTTTGCACTAGTGAGACGGTTGGAAACTATTCGTTTGATGTTGACCGTGTCAACCAAAAATAACTGGCAAGTTCATCATTTAGACGTGAAAACGGCGTTCCACATCAGAGAAATTAATGATTACTGAGGAGGTGTGCGACTCAGCCAAAGGGATATGTAAAGTAGGTCAAGAACATTTAGTTTATAAGTTGATTAAGGTAATTTCACAGCTTACTAAAATCTTTTTTTATCAAAACTAAAAATATAAACAAAAAATGTTTATTTTTATGAAATATTAAAATTTTACATTAATAAAAAAATATTTATTTTGCTACTTTAACTTGAAAGTTAATATACTATAATACATATCAATTATACACCAAACTCATATATAGCATACATTCATAAAATTTCAAATTTATGTGACTATTTCAAACAAGTATGTCTCTCCATTTTTAAGAATTAAAACTGAAATGTACTCTCTTTGTCCACACCCAATTGCTAACGTCGTCCCACCAATTTTTAACATGTATGTAAGAGTAGTTTTTGAAAAAATAAAGTGTAAATGTAGTCAGCATCCCACCCAATTATTAATGAATTTGTGGGAGAGTGTTGGGAAAATATTTTAAGATGAATGTAAAGTATAATTATATTATTTTAAAAGAAAAATTATAAATAAAAGTTGAATATATAAATATTTATTCAAAAAAATAAAAATAAATTATAGAGATATATTTTATATTTATGTTCAAGTTTGTGTCAAACACAATATCACAAATATTAACAATTGAATGGGTGAGGGGTTGGTGGGTGGGGCATTTAGAGAGTAAATATTTTTGACACAATTAAATATTAGGGGCCTCTTATGCAATATGAAATTCGTTTAGCAAGAAAAGATAAATGCATTACTACCCAATATTAAGTTACATAATTTTTAAATATTTTAAATTACTCAAATAAAGACAAAAAGAAGTTGTTGATGGTAACCTCTTTCTCTCTATCTTTAATCATAATGACAAAATTGAATGCTTCTGCATGTAAATTTAAAAGTTTATGCAGATAGTGTCACCATAATTTGACTTATTATGGTTTTAAAATTTGACTTATTATGGTTTTATTAAAGAAATATATTTTTTTAAGTATTTAGAAGGCTAAAACATTCCATTGCTGCAGAGGTGAGTATAGGCTCGAAGCAGATTGTTTGAAAGAGGTGTATAGCTTTTAAAATCGTGTAGCTAGTTTTGTGGTTGTGAAATTATGCTATTTTTATATTAATCTTAAGATTTTATTTTAGTGCTTCTATAATTCTTTTATTGTTGTATTGAATTCTATGTTTTGTGATTTATATATGTGCATCTTAATTCTTATCGATCATATTGATGGTAACCTCTTTATCTCTATCTTTGATTTATATATGTTTTGTAATAGTTTTGATCTGCTTACAAAGATTGTTGAGAAGGCTCTACACGTTAGATCCATTAATCTACCTCTTTTGTCAATGTACCTTTTGAAAGAAATGATACTTTTCATAGACCTTTTGTTTTTTGCGAAATTGTTAGGATCTATATCATTTAACAAATTCAAAGAAGATTAGGTGAGGAATATGCAGCATGTGGTTGAGAAGTTCCTAACTTATGCAACAAGTTAGGGAGCATAAAACGACTATAGTGGTAGAGCATAAATAAGTGATTATCAGTCTCATTTACTGCATAAAACAATGATAATTTCATTACTTAGGAAGATATGTTAATCAAGCAGGAAATATAATCATCAACTGCATCATGAAACTTCACTTTATTTTACAACAACCAACTGAATCCAAATTACGACCCCTTTAATTTTCTTATAATAAAGTTTCCATTTGTTTTATAGGCTCAGCACTCTCTTCATGAAACTGTCTTTTATTATTGCTAAACTGATCTAATTGATTCTGCATAGCGAACAAGATCCAAAGAGATGAAAAGAGAGAAAAGAAAAATCGCATCTCGTGAATACAGAAAAAGAAAAAAGTATGCCTAATACATGTTCTACTTTATGTTTTTAACGTCTACTACTATAAGATTCATAACCATATTTTATACCAGAACCATGTCGAGGAACTTAAAGAACGTTGTCATTCTCTTAATCTTGAAAACAAGTCTCTTACAATAGAGAATCAGCAACTAAAAGAAAAGCTCAACAAAATTGAAACTGATTTGGCTCTTGTCAAGGTATTTCTTTAGTTTGTTTATCTTCCTTCAGGTCACTTGCTTTCACTTGCTTACATATAATATTTAGGCCGTCTAAGAAAACTAACCATTATTGTTGTAGGAGGTGTAGAATTTTAACTGATTATTTATACATAAGTATATATCTGTATTCTTCTCACTAGTAAAACACAAATCACACACCCAGATTTGTACACCAAAAGATATACTTTTCTTTAATCAATGATACAATATATATAGAAAGGAACTAAGGTACTGGTAGCTATGGTAGCTATAAATCAGGAAAACTAGTAATGGGCCTAAGAACTCCTACTAATCCCCTGCCACTTATTATGAGTCCTACCATTTCTCCACTAACAGCATGACTAAGTCATCAACTGAACAAATCAAATAAGAAAACATTATTAATTTACTACAAATACAAATAAGTTTAAGATTATTTTTCAACAATCTCCCCTGTAATCTTAAACTTAGCTGAACAGAATTTATGAAGCACTTCTCTTCATTTTGTGATGCACTTCTCACCACCATCTCTTCATTTTGTGATGCACTTCTCACCACTATCAAGTTTGATGCACTTCTCAACAAAAACAATTTTTTTGTTGATGCACTTCTCATCAACATCATTTTTGTTTGCTGGAGCACTTCTCTCCTGGTGCACATAATCACCCACATATCTAAAACAAAATTTCTTTCACAACCACTTGTGCCATGATATCTTTCTCATTATTTTTACTGCTCAATTTTCTCCTTAATTTTTTATCATGCTTCTCTTTCTTCTTCCCATGCTTCTCTCTCGTAGACTTTTTTCTTGATACCTCATTAAATATAAATTGAGAAATTTTTTGATGCCATTAAATATGATAAATAAATACTTAACATAAATATATAGGTGTATATTTTAAAATATCTCACAAAGCCCTAGATCATGAGGCTCGCATACAAGTGTAGAATTTTAACTGATTATTTATACATAAGTATATATGTGTATACTTTTCACTAGTAAAACACAAATCACACACACATGTTTGCACACCAAAAGATCTACTTTTCTTTAATCCATGATACAATATATATAGAAAGGAACTAAGGTACTGGTAGTTATAAATCAGGAAAACTTGTAATGAGCCTAACAACTCCTACTAATCCCCCGCCACTTATTATGAGTCCTACAATTTCTCCACTAACCGCATGACTAAGTCATCAACTGAACAAATCAAATAAGAAAACATTATTAATTTACTACAAATAAAAATAAGTTTAAGATTATTTTTCAACAGGAGGACCATCATTACAATTCTAAAAATTTGAGATGAAAATGTTATTAACTTGTTACATGGTCTAGATCATGATGACTAGAGATAATGTAATGATAACTATATATATATATATATATAGTATCACATTTGATTTTGTAAATGAGAAGATGACCTTTTATTAGTTGTTGTGGCACGTGGAGCTTGCCTCAAGCCATATAACGCCTTCAATAATTTATAAACCTTCTTCTCCTGACCTTTAATCTCAAAACCATCCGGTTGAAGCACATAAACCTCTTCCTGAATTTCACCGTTCAAGAAGGCTGACTTCACATCCAAGTGATGCACTTCCCATCCGTTTTTAGCTGATAAAGCTAGTAAGAGGCGAACAGTCTCTAATCGAGTAACTGGAGCAAATGCTTCCTCAAAATCACCGCCCTGTTTTTGAACGTATCCCTTTGCAACGAGTCTCGCTTTGTGCTTTACTATAGTTCCGTTTGTGTCTTTCTTGAGTTTGAAGACCGATTTCAGTCCGATTGCCTTGTGACCTGGTGGTAATTCAGTTTGCTGCCATGTTTTATTCCTCTCAATAGCTTCAAGTTCACTTTCCATCGCTTGTCTCCATTCTTTTTCCCGTACCGCCTGTTCATACGAGCTGGGTTCTTCAATACTTAGTAACAGGAGATCATCATCAAGTTCGATTTCTTCGGTGACATTATAGATATCACTTAGAAGTCTGAACTGCCTTGGCTCACTACTGGTTGTAGATGACGTAGCTGAGACAGAATCAGAATCCTCTACAGATATTTCAGAATCTTGTATCTGCACAGGAGAGGTCGTTGTATGCACAGAGCCAGGAGACTCAGACTGATTCTCTGTATTTTCTGCGTCTTCAATAGTCTGATCAATGTATGAAAATGACTCAGACACAGGGAACGTAACCTCACTACCAGTTCGCTGCTCCCATGACCAGAACTTATCTTCTTGAAAAACCACATCACGACTGACGTGCACTGTGCTCCGAATTGGATCATATAGTCGATGGGCTTTGGTTCCCGGCTCCTTTCCCAGATAAACAACACGTTTACTACGGTCGTCTAGTTTTTGTGTGTGCACATATGGAACTTTCTTGTAAGCAATGCATCTGAACAACTTGATGTGCTCAAGGTTTGGCTTGTCCCCAGTCCAAGCTTCATATGGAGTTCGTCCTTGCAACACTCGAGTTGGCAAACGATTAAGTACATATATTGAATGCCTCACCGCTTCTCCCCACATAAAAGATGGCAATTATGAAGATCTGAGAAAGCTACGAGTCATTGCAGCAACCGTCCGGTTTCTCCGTTCCACAACCCCGTTTTGCTGTGGAGTGAAAGGTGCAGTGTAGTGTCTCTGTATGCCAACATCTTTCAACATCTCCATGAACTTGGTACACCCACATCTTTCGACTATAATCATCCACCAATAAAAAGAAATACCTATTTCCTGCGGGTGTTGGGGAGAAATTGGTCTGCAAATATCTCCATGAACTAGCTCCAATGCTTGCTTTGCATTGAACATGGCCTGAGAAGGGAAAGGTTTTCTCGTTTGTTTGGACATTAGACAACCCTCACACCTTTGCTTTGGCTGCACCAGTTTGGGGAGACCATAGACCATCTCTTCCTTTGCCATCGATTCCAAAGCTTGGAAATTGACATGTCCTAGACGGGCATGCCACATCCATCTCTCCTCTTCAGCCCTGCTCAACAAACATAAAGAAGTACTCTCTTCTAGACTTATTTTGTAAAGCCTATTCTCAGATCTTTTAACCTTCATTAACAATCTCTCTTGTTCATCATAAATCCACAAGTAATCACCATTTAGTATCACCTTATTTCCATCTTCTGCTAATTGTCCAAGGCTTATAATATTATTGCACAAATTAGGAATATAGTATACCTCTTTGAATAGACGATCTTCACCATTTTTGCATTTGAATGAGACCGTCCCTTTGCCTTTGATGCTTACAGTAGACCCATCTCCGAACCGTACTTGTCCAGTCACCCTTTCATCCAAATCTTTAAACTTTCCCCGTTGGCCAGTCATATGATTGCTGGCCCCATTGTCCAAGTACCACACCTGAGATTCCAACTTGCCTTCAGCATTTGACCGTAGTTTAGGAGTCATGTTTTCTTCGTTCAGTAATACCACATCATCAGTTTTCCCCCCAAGCTCAACAAGTAGAAGCGTGGGTTCATCTTCTTGGGTCTGGGTGAGGTTCACCGTCTTCTGCACATCCTTTTCTTTACGTATCTTGCGGCATTCTGCAGCGAAATGTCCATAACCATTGCAGGCAAAACATTATATTCTGCTCCTATCGCGTCCTCCGTGACCTCCATCTCTGCCACGATATCCTCTGTTTCCTCGAGTCCCTTCCTTGCCGGCTCTCTTCAACCATTCTTCTCGAGTAAGTAACAGTTGTCCCTCGGCGTTTTCCTTCTTTCTCCACTCTTCCTCTGTCAGTAGAAGCTTTCCATGGTTTGTTTCACTTTGTCCAGGCAGCCTTTCTTCGTGGGCCTTGAGTGAGCCAATCACTTCCTCCACCGACATCTCCTCTAAATTACCAAATTGCTCGATGGCAGACGCAATTTGCAAAAACTTAGAGGGAACAGCCCTGAGTAGTTTCTTCACCACATAGGATTCTTCAATTTTTTCACCCAATGCTCGGATATTAGTGACCAAACCATTCAGCTTCATGTAAAACTCGTCGAGTTGGTCTGCATCCGTCATGTTCAATGCTTCAAACTCCCCTTTCAACGTCTGAGCTCTTGCCTTCTTTACCTTCTCCGCACCCAAACACATTGTTTTGATCGCGTTCCATGCCTCCTTTGCGTTCTTCTTCTCTGCGAGTGACAACAAAAATTCTTCAGGGATTCCTTGATAAATGACAGCTAATGCTCGTTTATCAATCTTGTCTTCAACGACTGTTTTGTTGTCCTTCGGTTCGATGGCCTCCCACACCCCATGTGCTTGCATAAACACTTTCATCTTCATTGCCCACGTCGTGTAGTTTGTCTTTGTGAGTAGTGGATAGCTTAAACCGATCGTACTGTCTTTGATTTTGCTGGATTCCGCCATAGTTATTCAGATGTGTCTGGTCGTTTGCGTTGCTCTGATACCACGTGATAGATAATATAAGGTAAAGACAGATATATATAGATATAGTACTGCAAGTGTTTGCTTAAACGAAGAAAAGAAATTGAATTGCATTAAAAAAATAGAACTGAAGATTACAATACTTTAAATAAGGAAACAACCTCAACGGGCTTCCAAGAAAATAGCAACCACTCCTAACACCAAGTCACTACTGAACCAACGATTTATTCCATACTCCAACGTTCCTAGACCAAGTCTTACAGTAAAATAAAACAAAACATAAATTTACTTAATTTATTTTAACACATGTTTAGACTAAGTCCAACAGATAACCCCAACCCCAGTTACCAACCCCTAATAAAGAAGTTACTAATATAACTACTTTAAGCTTATCGCACTCCTTATACATTAAAAACTAATTTTATTATAATGTAAATCCGATTATCCAAACTCAAAAATTATAACATACAAAGTTTAAACAAAACATATTACAAAGTTGCTAATATCTTAGCTTCTCCAATATACCATCTACACCTCTGTATCATTAACTTGTGGTTGGCTAATACATAGTAAATTACAAGCAAGTAAACACTCACTCTCTTAATAATCAACTGTAGACTTGGGAAGCTCCATACTAAAAACCGACCTGACAACAAGTCCTAGTGTCAATTTCTTGTATTTTAATTTTCATTCCAAATGTGCAAAATGTTTGTTTAAGTATGCTAATAAATGGATATTCTTCAAGCTGTGTGTAAAAAATTGAAAGTTCAATTTTTAGGTTTTCTATGTATAAGTTGCATAATGTAACGATGTTTTGATTAGTTTTACTAGTTTAATGATACTCACAGTCATAATTTTTTTTATTTAACAATGTTACTATTTAAGTTGTAGCAAGTCATTGTTTTTGCTTTAACCTGGATTTTCAAAATCCCCTTTGATCAGTTATTTACATGTTTGGAAATTAAACAGATGGAGAAGGGTAAAGCTGTCGTGGAGGAACAAATGGACATGAAAGTAAGCCTTTTCTTGCAAGTATGTACATATATATAATGATAATATGCAGTACTCTTGTAAAGCATACAGTTATAATTGACAATTATTTACTAACTTTATGCTTGAACTAATTACTAGTAACAATCTTAGTGTAAATTTGGTACATGTATGTTATTTAAGTTCTGGCAGATATGGTATCACTCCGGATTCATAAATTACTAATTCTGGCAAATATAACATCACTCCATGTTTTCAAATTACTAATTTTATGCTTCAATTATTAGTTATCTAAATTACGGCAACTATGATATCACTCAAGATTTTCTCTCCTTTTTTTCTCTCTTTTCTACCTATATATTAATTGATATGTATATCTCTTCCAATTACTTTTTTAAATATTAAAAGAAAAACAAAACAATGCTCTATCATATGAAGTTGTAGAGTTACAACCTTAAAGTTGAACATGTATTGTAATGTCAGGAGGGTGCTCGTTCTCTCCTCGGATACCCAAAGGTTTGTTACCCTTAGGCCTTCATATGATTCCAAATTTCAAGGGAATATCCAAATTAGTTCTGTCATTCTTTTTTATAATTAGTGTTGCAAATTAATTGTAGGCCTAAAAAGAAATGACAATAGCAGAAGTGCTATTTTTTTTGCTAAATTAAGAGATGTATTAGAAAAGAGAATATACAAGGGAGATCTCCCATGCTCTATAACCAATTAAAGCAAAACTATAAGCTGATTACATCAAAATAAGATGAGGTCTATTATATACTACTTTAGAGAACCAAGTTGAGCTGTTAAGCCTGCTTTAACATCAACTAGAATACAATCTATAGGCTTCATTGGGCCAAAAATTCCTTTGTCATGGGCTCGGGCATTTCTTTCTCGCCATATATATATGCTTTGGGAGAAGTGGTTTGGTGCAATTGAAGTGCACTAGTCCAAGTTTATATTTCTTAAATTTTACTTTTTGAATCCTAGGGTACATCCTCTATATATATTGTACATAATAATAATCTCTTTATTGCAATACAAACATTACAATCCCATTTCTAATTATAATTAAGAACAACCAATACATTTGTAATATTTTATACCTCCATTATTTATTAATTTTGCTCTGTATAAGAATAAAAAGCTTATAAAGATATGAAGGAGATATAGCTTAGCATAATAGGTTAACTGCTTGATTATCTCTAGTATCATTTTAGTTAGCTGATGAGTTTGTAACAGTTTTATATCACAAATTATAAAATTGTTTCATATTTACATCCTTACTTATTCCATTCATCTATACAATTATATCCAACGGTCTGAAATAATTATTATCTTACTAGGCAATACAAATGTTATTACCACAACAGGAAGTCCAGTACCCAATTTCCTGACAAAGCATATTAATATTAGATTTCATTTTGTAACGGATCATGTCATGAAAGTAACAATAAACGACAGACATTTTCGCCAAGTCATTATTAGAAGTCACATTCACAAACCAAATCAATGAACTTGAAATGATAAGTTATAAAAAGTAGTAAGTAGTACAAATACTGATGCACATGTGAGACAAAGTAGATAAAATACTAACATGGTCAAATCCTATTGCACGTCAAATCCTGATCGAGTAAAATTCTAAAAGTATTGTGTAATCCTTATGACACATCAATAATATATATAAACCATTCAAATTCAGTATTTGTTCTAAAAATAAATACTAATATCTCTTTGATATCACATGATTTTATGAGTTAAGTGAAGAAATTTTAATTATTTTGTTTCTAAAGAAACTATTCTAATGCATGTGAGATAATTATGCGGAAACGATTCTAATTCATGTGAGATAATTATGCACACAGTTGCGTATTTCTAGGCGTAGTATACAAGTCTATTGTCTATTGTAGATATACATTAATAAATTAACTATGATTACAAGAAACTAGCACCGCCAATTATTCTCACAAATCACATCAAGTCGCTTGTTTTGTTTGTCTATAGACTGTCTAAAATCATGTTAGTTTTTATAAAACTAATAATATTCCCACATCAGTTTTTATACACAAATATCGTTTCTCCCCTCTCTCGTAAACTTAAACTAGAACTCTAATTCTCAACAATGACAAATACTAGTGTCTCTACATGCCTTTCAAGCTTCTTCAACAAAACCTTACTTTCAACATAATCATGAAATCGGCCCAAACAACTTCAAAGCACATCATGATCACAATGAAATCCATCCTAATTTTCACGTCATTCAAGATTTTCTTGAAAAAAGCAACATTGATTTTGCCTTAACTAACCCCACTATTAGATGCTATGCGGATTTGGGACACAAAAAAGTACATAAGAAAAAAGGTAGTATCTTTTTTCACAATGGCAATAGGAGGTATGAAATCACCCCTGAAGTGATTCAAGCAGCTCTATAGCTACCTATTCTAATTGACAAATCTCCTTATATCATTCTACTGAGGTCCTATTTTATTATCTCAGGATATTGATGTACAGTTATGAGTTTTCCAAGATGAGAGAACTGTTCAGAACCAAGCTTAGGAAATGCAGAATTTCTATTTTGACTGTATTATTAGATGCTTTGTCAGCAATGTATTTAACTTTGATACTCTTCTAGTTGTATCTCTGCAAATTGGTTATTCATACCGTTGATGATGAATGGCTACTTATGTTCAAAATTACTAATAATGACATTCAAGATAATGAGAGTAGGGACGAGAAAATTAATTACATGAAAGGTTGTGATTCTTGTGGAGGTCAAGCATTTTTTCCAAAGAAAACTTTACTCAGTATGTGGCAACAAATCTTGACGCTTCTCTTGTCACTTCTTTCCAACCATGTTCCTGACACAAGAAGCTTATTTTGTAAAATAGAAGAAAATAACGGCATTGAGAATGACTGTTAAGTCAGATTCTGATGAAGATGACACTACAACTCTAAATTCAAAGCTAAATATTAATAAAGTTGCAGATAATGATGCAAGTAAGGAGGTCACTGCATCTGGACTTTTGTCAAAGAGGAAAAGGATATTGCTCAAGGTGCAAATGACTATACATTACTCTCCTACACAGTCTACTTTTATATAGAACATGAATCATCAGGAGCTATTCCTCTAAAGGAGGCCAATACAGATAAAGATGCTTCTATTCCTGATGTTGGTGGAATTCTTGACAAGTCAATATCTAGTCTTGATGCTGGTCAACCTGGTATTGACAATTTGAAAAGGAAGACAAAAGATAAAGTTGTATATTACAGAAAGAAATCAAGATATCAATCTCCACAGAAAGGTTACAACACACAAGAAGTTGAATCTCAAAGGGATTCAACGGGTGCTAATGACCTTATCACATAAGACCCACCTTCTCAAAGTGAAGGTTCACACACTGCTATTGGAAGGACAATTCCATGACACTGCTGAAGGAGGTTCTGAATAAGTGGAATTTGATATTATACCACACACAAAGGATAAAGAAGCTCATCACGATCATAGAGCTGAGTTTGATACTTTATTGAATGATTCAATATTTACGATAACCCAAAAAGAACCCTTAGTTCAAAGGGTTGAAGAAGCTTCAAAGCGTCATGCCCTACAAGAACGATCAAGTCAAAGTCTTGATGAATGCACCACTACGACTCCCGATGATGCTGCATATGCTAACACTTCAATATTTCTTGATCCTAAGGTTGAAATGGTTGTTGCAAAGAAGAATACTATTGTTATTCTTGTAACTCCTCTAATATCCATTCATATGGATTCTTCTGTTGAAGGTACATATCTAATTAGTACTATTATTTTATCTGCTATTATGACTAAAAATAGACCCTTGTGTGAGGATACCCCTATTTATATAACTGTAGACCACTCTTTCTGGCCCTATCTTATTTCTTCATTTGGGAGTGATTTGAGCCTTTAAAGTGGGAGTTTGGGAAAATAATTAGTGAAAAATTAAGAAACTGAGAGATCGTCTTTTATGCTGGAAAAATGAGAGGTAGACTTGAGAGCGAAGTCTGGGACTTTTAGTGCCTTAAATATTGCTATTGAAAAGTGATATATGTGTGAGAAATGATGAGATTGTTTTAAAATAATAAATAGATTTAAGGGTCTTTCTATTTCATCTACACATCAGGATAAGAAAATTGTCAAATCTAAAGTTGACCTAAAACTTAAGGGTGTAGTAGAACAGTTCTCTCATGATGATGATCCTGACATGCATGCCACATCCTAGTGATGTTGCTGATAATAATGGTGATGATAATGATGTTGCAGGTAATATAGATGAGATTCTTATTAGAAGTTGTCCCACATCATTTGTGGGAGGGGCAGATGACTTGAATATAAGCATCCACATAACTCTATTATTATGAGATCTTTTGGGAGGTACCCAAAAACAAATAAGTGCGGGCGCGGCCCAGAGCAGACAACATCATACCAATATGGAGTTAGGCCTGCTCAGCAAAAGCCCAACAAGTGGTATCAGAGCTTCAAGTTGTAACGGTCCATAACAATCTCAGAAGGGCTCCCAAATAGGCCTAGGGAAAGACAGATGGGCTAACCCAATATAGGCTTAAGGAAAAGGCAGGTGGACCTTCCAGTATGGGCCAATGGGGAGGCAGAAAGCCAGAAGACAGGTGTCGGGCCCGATGTGTGAAGGGGGAGATTATTGGGAGTTGTACCATATTGTTTGTGGGAGGGGCAGATGACTAGAATATAAGTAGTTAGATAAATCTATTAGTATGAGCCCTTTTGGGAGGTGCCCAAAACAAATTCGTTCGGGATCGGCCCAGAGCGGACAATATCATACTAATGTGGAGTTAGGCCTACTCAGCAAAAGCCCAACAATTCTAAAATCTATGATCAAAGCCTCTAAAGCTTATATATTTCGATTCTCTCATCTTGCCTTGATGTTGTATTGAAGATATTAAGACAACATGAATGGAACAATTCATGGAGATTGTCGAGTGAAAATATCTCTTATCAAGTTGTACATGTTCATGCTGATCTGACTCCCAATGCACTTTCAAATCCAGATATGCAAACTATTCTAGATGCTACTACCACTATGCTATAAATGGGCTACTATAATGCAAGTGTTAAAAGCTTAACATTAGTTAACAAATTATTGTTCTATAGTAACACCTCTCAATTAGTGTTACAATAGCGATAAAGCTAATGTTGCAGAAAAATGTAACACCAATACCGTGTATCACATTAGTTACTTTTTAATTTTGAAAAATTGAAATGAATATATTTTCATAAAACTTGTATTAAAATTATATTTTGTATAATTAATTAATCATGCATGAAAAGTATAATATAATACATATATATTATTAATTTATCATTCAAAATTTTCTATTTGTGTTCCTCAATATAGTATTTATGATAAATTATCTAACAATATCATTCATTAATTTTATATGACCAAACACATCAAAAATGTGTCCCACAAAAAGTTTATTTTCCTGTTCGCAATAATTTCTCATTTTTATTTACACAACTTCTAAATATATTTATCACTAACTTCTCGTTGCCATCAATCAAGTAATTCATTTTTTTTGTGATAAAAAGATTAATGAACTCAAGTTTTAGGGAAACTAATTATTACAAATAGTAATATCCAATATCAATTAATTTCATATTTATAAAATTATAAAATAATAGTATTGTACTATTATGTATAATATACATCACATTCACAAAAATATTTATAATATTAGAGTACCATTTATTCAAATCATACATAATAAGTAAAACTTTCTAGCATATGCTTAAGTTTATCATTTTTGGTAGAGCTTGAATGAAGTGATGACTTCAAGCCCCTTAATAAATTTCTCCAGCTCTTCACCACTCAAGACTTTTTCTTCTGTGGATGATCCTCTCATCTGCTACATTCAAATCCACGCTCGTTAATCACCTTGCCAAAGCTAACAATATTTTACTCTAAGTTAAGAGTCCGTACATCTCGATCCAGTTTTTCCTGTCGGTCTGCAAGTTCTGAGCTATTCCTCTAAACAAGGCCAATATAGATAGAGATGCCTCTATTCCTGATGTTGGTGGAATTCTTGACAAGTCATCAGCTAAGTCATTATCTAGTCTTGATACTGGTCAAGCTGGTACTGACAATTTGAAAACGAAAATAGAAGATAAAATTGTATATTACAGAAATAAATCAAGGTATCAATCTTCACAGAAAGGTTACAGCACACAAGAAGTTGAATCTCAAAGGGATTCAACAGGCGTTAATGACCTTGTCACAAAAGAACCACCTTCTCAAAGTGAAGGTTCACACACTACTACTGGAAGGACAATTCCCTGACACTGCTCAAGGAGGTTCTGAAAAAATGAAATTTAATATTGTACCGCACACAAAGGATAAAGAAGCTCATCAGGAGCATATAGCTGAGTTCGATGCAATATTGAATGATTCAATATTTGCGATAAGCCAACAAGAACTCTCAGCTTAAAGGGTTATATAAGCTTCATTCCCCACAAGAACGATCAGGTCAAAGTCTTGATGAAGGCACCACTACGACTCCCGATGATGCTGCATATGCTGACACTTCAATATTTCTTGATCTTAAGGTTCAAGTGGTTGATGCAAAGAAGAATGCTAGTGTTATTCTTGTAACTCCTTTAATATCCATTCATATGGATTCTTCTTTTGAAGGTACATATTTATTTGTACTATTATTTTATATTCTAGTATGGCTAAAAATAGACCCTTGTGTGAGGATACCCTTATTTATATGACTGTAGAGCACTCTTTCCGGCCCTCTCTAATTTTTTCTTTTGGGAGTGATTTGAGCCTTTCAAGTGGGAATGTGGGAAACAATTAGTGAAAAATTAAGAAACTGAGAGGCCGTCTTTTATGCTGGAAAAATGAGAGGTAGATTTGAGAGAGAAGTCAGGGACTTCTAGTGCCTTAAATATTGCTTTTGAAAAGTGATATATGTGTGAGAAGTGATGAGATCGCTTTAAAATAATAAAGAGATTTAAGGGTCTTTCTGTTTCAGCTACACATTAGGATAAAGAATTTCCAAATCTAAAGTTGACTAAAAATTTAAGGGTGTAGTATAACATTTCTCTCATGATGATGATCCTGACAAGCATGCCACATCCTAGTGATATTGATGATAATATTGATGATGATAATGATATTGCAGGTAATATAGATGAGATTCTTATTAGAAATTGTCCCACATCATTTATGGGAGTGGCAGATAACAAGAATATAAGCAGCCAAATAACTCCATTAGTATGAGGCCTTTTGGGAGGTGCCCAAAAATAAATCCGTGCAGGCTCGGCCCAGAGTGGAAAATATCATACTAATGTGGAGTTAGGCCTGCTCAGTAAAAGCCCAACAAGTGGTATTAGAGCTTGAGATTGTAACGGTCCAAAACAATCTCAGACGGAATCCCAGATAGGCCTAGGGAAAGGCAGATGGGCTAACCCCATATGGGCTCAAGGAAAAGGCAGGTGGACCTTCCAGTATGGGCCAAGGGGGAGGCAGAAAGCTAAAAGAATTCCAGTATGGGTCAAGGGGGATCCAGATCACACAATCAGCAGGAAAAATCGACAGGTGCTGGGCTCGATATTTGAAGGGTGAGATTGTCAGGAGTTATCCCACATCATTTGTGGGAGGGGCAGATGACTAGAATATAAGCAGCCAGATAACTGCATTAGTATGAGGCCTTTTGGGAGGTGCCCAAAAACAAATCCGTGCGGGCTCGGCCTAGAGCGGACAATATCATATTAATGTGGAGTTAGGCCTTCTAAGAAAAAGCCCAACAATTCTAAAATCTATGATCAAAGCCTCTAAAGCTTATATATTTCGATTCTCTCATCTTGCCTTGATGTTGAATTGAAGATATTAAGACAACATGAATGTACCAATTCTTGAAGATTATTGAGAAAAAATATCTCTTATCAAGTTGCACATGTTCATGTTGTTGCTCTTAAAGCTACTACCAATATGCCATAAGTGGGATACTATAATGTCAGTGTTACAAGCAATGTTACATTAGTTAAAAAATTATTATTCTATTGTAACCCCTCTTAATTAGTGTTACAATAGCGATAAAGCTAATGTTGAAGAAAACTGTAACACCAATACCGTGTATCACATTAGTTACTTTTTAATTTTAAAAATATTGAAATGAATATATTATCATAAAAATTGTATTACAATTATATTTTGTATTATTAATTAATCATGCATGAAATGTATAATATAATACATAGATATTATAAAATCATCATTCAAATTTTTCTATCGGTGTTCCTCAATATAATATTTATGATAAATTATCTAACAATATCATTCATTAATTTAATATGACCAAACACATCAAAAATGTGTCCCACAAAAAATTTATGTTCATGTTCGTCGTAATTTCTCATTATTATTCGCACAACTTCTAAATATATTTATCAGTAACTTCTCGTTGCCATCAATCAAATAATTCATTATTGTGATAAAAAAAGTAATGAACTCAAGTTTTAGTGTAACTAATTATTAGTAACATCCAATATCAATTAATTTTAAATTTATAAAATCATAAAATACTAGTATTGTACTATTATGTATAATATACATCAGTTCACAAAAATATTTATAATAATTAGAGTACCATTAATTCAAATCATACATAATTCGTAAAACATTCTAGCATATGCTTAAGTTTAGCATCTTTGGTAGAGCTTGAATAAAGTGATGACTTCAAGCCCCTTAATAACTTTCTCGAAGTCTTTACCGCTCAAGACTTTTTCTTCTTTTGTTGATCCTCTGATCTGCGGACATTCAAATCCATGCTCGTTAAACACCTTGCTAAATATATTTAACTCTAACTCAATAGTCCGTACGTCCCGATTCAGTTTTTCCTTCCAGCCTGCAAGTTGTGAGTTCCCCTTCCGATTCTCCAATTGCGTATGTGAACAATAACCACAGCATTTCCTGGAAAATTTCGAGGCTTAATCTTGAAAGATGCATATGCCGCAGGATAGCCCATCCTAGGAACAGTGTGTGACTGATGTGATTTGATGATAATATCACATCTCAGGATTCTTAGTTCGATATCAGCTTCATCTACTCCTTGCATCGCCACATATGGGTTCTGCATTGTCTATAATTTAGCGGAGACATGTATGAGATTTATCCATGAATGAAAATGGAGATGTTTTTTTAAGACATTGACATGTTGAAACTAATACATATGCCTTATTTATATGAAATTTAGGGGTACAATAAATTGGAATTAATAGGATATGCTAGATTACAAAGATTCAATTTGGATTTTTGACTTTGACTTAATTTAGTAAAATCCATGGACGTCATGGAAATTAAAACGTCTTTTAGAATATTAAGATATTATGATATATTGGGTCAAAAAAGAAAGATCTTAATATTTGACTAAAATTCTATATTATCCTTTAAACGTATTAAACATGTATGAAACTAATACATAATTGTCGATTTATATGAAATTTAGGGGTATAATAAAATTGAGATTGTGAGCATATATGTTTCAAAGATCGATTTTGATTTTGAATTTATTCAATGAAATCCATGGATGTTTAAAAATTAAAATGTCTTCTAAGATAGTAAGATATTAGGAGATATTAGGATATATTTAGTCAAAAAAGAAATATGGCGGGATTTGACTAAGATTGTAAGATACTATCCTAGGAGATATTTAGTCACAAAAGAAAGATATCCTCGATTAAAACGTCTTCTAAGATTAAAACGTCTTATAAGATTCTAACATATTAGGATATATTTATTGAGAGATATTCATATTTCAATGAGAACACTTAATTAATAAATAATAAAATTTAATTCTAGCCAGTCATACATATCTATGTATATTAATCCAATATATGATTTATATTCATTTTCCACAACTCTTTAATTCTATCCAAATTTTCATAAACCACAATCATCTCTTTTCTTTTTTCTTTTTTTTGCCAAGCAATCATCTCTTTTCTACTTGAACAACGATTGCCCACAACCATCCACTACCACATACAACCATGAACTTTAGCCACCAATATCATTACGTAGATAATAAATTTATTTTAAAAAATAACTACATTCAAAGTTCAAATCATTGCATGACCACTTTTTCCATCCATTTCTTTCCACTCAATATCATATGCCAACACCAAAAACTATATGTAAACCACCTGATTTAAGAAAATTATCACAATCATACACACTTACTAAAATCAAACTGTCACAAATTCCATATATTTAAATATCACAGGAACGACTACTTAGCTACCACTTTTCACCACGTATCCACCATCACAATAACCAGTGGCATCACTAACTACATACCATCACCATATCTAGATAATCAAATATAAGCCGGAATGACCATAAAAATCACAAAACTAGATAGAACTTGAAAGTAAATAATGTGTGCATAAAAGAAACCAAAGACATAAAAGCAACTTCAAAGAAATAAATAATTTATCGATGAAACATGCAGTGGTGAATAACATAACATAATATATCTAAAAAATTTGTCATGCAATATTAAATTCGAATTTCATATTTATTAAATTAATTAAGTCACACTTAATTAATAACAAATAATTCGAATTACTTACATTTTATTTAAGTCCGAATTTAAATTAAATAATCCTTCAATCATTCTTTGTGCGACCCTTTAGGTTATTGTTACGTTGGCAACAATTTTAAATCTAATTTCAAATCATAAACAATGAGCGGCATCTAGTAATACATCATTGTTACCCAAGTATTAATAATTAAATCGGTGATCAATTAAACCTTTCGTGAATAATGTACAATGTAATATAATCCCTTTAGCCTTATATTATAGATCAAACTCGAGGCATGCATTGTGTCATCCTCTGTTAACGTTCAATCCTTCTTTCCTTGATCAATGAGTAAACTATTAAACAAATCAGTATTTGAGCACGACCATGCATTTTATAGTCTTACTCAATCAAGAGGCCAATAATATCACTCCTTTAATACATGAGCGCTAAATCCCATCTAGATCATTCATATTTCTCATACGATTCATAATATACCCAATCTCTACTTTTATTATTACCCAGTCAAGGATAACTTTCAATAGTATCAAAGTATATTAATTCTCGTATAGAAATATAATGATTTCAAGTCAAAGGACCAATACATCATTATCACTGTGAGATTAACTTATGACACTATAAACATGTAGTATCTCACAACGGGTCAATCCAGCACCATATATAATATATGTACTAAAATTAATAATAATGATATTACAAAGGAAAAATGGGTAATTTTATATCTATATCTTATATTCTTATACTTTATATCATTAAGATTAATAATTATGGGTAGGTGGTTCTGTGCACGAGTAAAACGCCAGTGAAAATAATACTACTTGTTTATATCTATCTCATTAGGTATGTTTTACTAGTGTATAATATTAATACTCAGGTGCAATATTTTTTTACATTATAGTAACAAAATATTTTGTTAAAATTAAACAAATAGAGAAGGCTTACCGTCAAAAGGTATCTCACAAAATTAAGGTGGATAAACAAATTATGAATGAGGTTAGCTTTTTTCCAAACGTATGTATCTTTTATACAGAGAATTTTTAAAGTATGTCTCAACTATATTTTTTAGTTTTCCTAATAATAAATATTAAAAGTATTATCTCATTATAACTAGGCAAGTTTACATACATGATTTAATGACAAACAACAATATATCACCTCCACCTGACGGTAAAATAAATATTAAAACTTGATCACTTATGAACAATTGGCTGGGTTAGTGTATTACTATCCAGAGCAACTGTTGGTTAAGTCACTTTTGGTTTTCAAAATTCTCATGATATATATAGGGGCTATTCTAATAGAAACCATTTTAGAATAGAAACTAGAAACCAAATAATTTTTCTTAAAAAAATTACTTCGAAACATAACACAAATGGTATGTAAATCGATCATTGGAGAGATGAAGAAAAATACAATGAAGTAGAATTTTAAAAAAAAAACTTACCGTTTGATAGAAAAAATCAAATTAAAAATGGAGGGAAAAAGTTGAGATTGGGTGTGGCAGGGTGTAGATTAGTTGGGTGTTGTGCTTTTAGAGGGACATAGATTAGATTGATCTAATGGCTTAGATTAGTTTCTAGTCTTTATTTTAATTTTGGTTTCCATTTGATCATTCCCCTATATATATAAATAGGGGCTACTCCAATAGAAACTAATTTAAAATAGAAACTAGAAAACAAATAATTTTTTTTTAAAACTAATTTGAAATATAACACATATGGTATGCAAATCGATCGTTGAGATATATAGAAAAATATAGTGAAATCGGATTTTAAAAAAAACTTACGGTTTGACGGGAAAATCAAATTAAAAATGGAGGGGAAAAGTTGAAATAGGGTGTGGGAGGGTGCAGAGTAGTTGGGTGGGGTGATTTAGGGGGACCATTAGATTAGATAGATCTAATGGCTTAGATTAGTTTCTAGTTTCTATTTTAATTTTAGTTTGTATTTCATCATTTCCCTATATAGATATATATCACCGTAAACTAAAGATTACAATTGCTTAATTGATGGAATCTATTCTTTATAGTGAGCATGAACACAAGGAGGAGAAACGGCAGAGGGACATCCTCGCAAACCGTGAAGCTGGAGGAATGTTTATCAAATCTCTGGAAAAAAGTTGTCAAGGGAAGGCTCTTCTAAAAGCATCTCCTATATTTGAGAATAATCGGTTGCAAGAGGAAAACAAGAACATTAAAAGTACCATGTGTTGGTTTTTAATTTAAACTAACTATTTTTTATGCAGTCCAGAATATCAGTTGATTGATTTAGTTAGAGTATTAGTTGGATTATTTTTAGGATGGTAATTTAATAACAATAGTAGTGGAGATTGTTCATAAGAGTATGTGTAGTAATTTCCTAGTTTTTAACCACTTTGTAGAGCTATTGCCATTACATATGTATTGCTTGAAGTCATTGAAGAATAGAGCTTTTGGGTAAATGTACTTATGTTCTCTATTTTTTTTTCAAAACAGCTTATACATATATTTTTATATGTAGTTACCTATTTAAACGTTTCTAATATTTGGTATCAGAGCTCTTGGTGATCTATATTTACAAAGTACATGTTTAACGAGACCATGATGGATTTTAGAAGAGCAAGGGAGGAACGATGGGCTTGAGTTATTCGATGTTAACCAAAACTAATTACACAACATGGGCCTTGAAGATGAGACTATTTATGCAGGCTCACACAGTTTGGGGGCTATCAAACCAAACAATCCAAAAGGCGGGGCAGAAGAAAGGACAAATAAAATGCTCTTGCCATGATTTATTAGGGGATACCTGAGAAGAAGAAATATAAGGATGCCTGGGAAGTGATTAAGACTTTATGTCAAGGTGCTGAAAATCTTAAGGTTCAAATGCTTAAGACAATATTTGGGTCGTTGAGTATGAAAGATATAAAACAGATAGATCCCTTTTGGTCGCGACCGTATTGAAAGAAGAAGAAGAAGTAGGGAGAGGGGCATCAGATGGAGCAGCCTTTTTCGGGTATGGCTCGACCGTCTTTCCCTATTTGTGGCCTCGATGCCTTTTCAGCCGTGGAGAAGGCCCTGAGCCCTTGAGATGCTCAGAAAGAGTAGTCATGCGAGCTGGAGGGAGGACCTGAGAATGAGTCCCTGTGGTCACAGCCGTGGGCTGAACTTGGCCCGAGGTCGCAGCTTGCTCAGCCTCTTCCATGAAGGGAATCTGGGAGATGGCCTCTTCTGAAAAGAAGACAATATATTGATACATTAGTCACAGTGGAGAGAAGAAACGCAAGTAGATAATAAATACAAGAAATTAAAATGCAATGTAAAGTGAGATGCGTGCAGGAAATGTAAAATATGCGAGCACACGGGCGAGCACGTACGGGCCCGATGTTCTTACCCTTTCTAGCTCTTTTCTTTGGCTTCTTCTTTTGGGGAGTCAACCTCACTCCTTCTTTCAAAAACCCACACGCGACCAGGTTTGATGTCGTTATGAGTTTTCTAGTATCCCTGTCTGCCTTAGGGGGTCCCAGAAGGCTATCCGCATTTATTATTTCCTGTCCAACAAGGATAGTGCGAGGTGGGTTGGCTGGAGATGAGTAAAAAATATTTTTTGTTTATTTTTTCTATCGTTGAGTATGAAAGATATGAAACAAGAAGTACATATGGTGCAAAGGGAAGATGATGAACCTACACTTTTACTGGCAAAATATGAACAAGAATATAACAATGTGTTTTTGTTAATAAGACGGATGTCGTACCAAAGTTGATGACTGATGGGAACGAAACAATAGTAGAATAAAATTTGTGGTATCTTGACAACGACAATAGTAACCGTATGAGAGGTGAAAAGACTAAAAATTTAAGAAACTCGATGAGGGAATTAAATATCGACGAGGGAAAGAGTTCCATAGTCTTCAAGTGCAAGAACGGGAAAGAACGTGTACTATAATAAGTTTAGGACAACTATTAGAAGAAGGAAACAAAGTGGTGTCGAATGGGAATTACTTGTGGGTTTTTGAAAAAAGTGGGAGAATATATATGAAGGTTAAGAGATCTCACAACAGATTATATAGAGTTATTATTGAAAATGTTAAACCTCATTTTATACATCAGAGAAATTAATGATTACTGAGGAGGTGTGCGACTCAGCCAAAGGGATATGTAAAGGAGGTCAAGAACATTTAGTTTATAAGTTGATTAAGGTAATTTCACAGCTTACTAAAATTTTTTTTATCAAAACTAAAAATATAAACAAAACATGCTTATTTTTATGAAATATTAAAATTTTACATTAATAAAAAAATATTTATTTTGCTACTTTAACTTGAAAGTTAATATACTATAGTACATATCAATTATACACCAAACTCATATATAACATACATTCATAAAATTTCAAATTTATGTGACTATTTCAAACAAGTATGTCTCTGCATTTTTAAGAATTAAAACTGAAATGTACTCTCTTTGTCCACACCCAATTGCTAACGTCGTCCCACCAATTTTTAACATGTATGTAAGAGTAGTTTTTGAAAAATTAAAGTGTAAATGTAGTCAGCATCCCACCGAATTATTAATGAATTTTTGGGAGAGTGTTGGGAAAATATTTTAAGATGAATGTAAATTATAATTATATTATTTTAAAAGAAAAATTATAAATAAAAGTTGAATATATAAATATTTATTCAAAAAAATAAAAATAAATTATAGAGATATATTTTATATTTATGTTCAAGTTTGTGTCAAACACAATATCACCAATATTAACAATTGAACGGGTGAGGGGTTGGTGGGTGGGGCATTTAGAGAGTAAATATTTTTGACACAATTAAATATTAGGGGCCTCTTCTGCAATATGAAATTCGTTTAGCAAGAAAAGATAAATGCATTACTACCCAATATTAAGTTACATAATTTTTAAACATTTTAAATTACTCAAATAAAGACAAAAAGAAGTTGTTGATGGTAACCTCTTTCTCTCTATCTTTAATCATAATGATAAAATTGAATGCTTCTCCATGTAAACTTAAAAGTTTATGCAGATAGTGTCACCATAATTTGACTTATTATGGTTTTATAATTTGACTTATTATGGTTTTATTAAAGATTGTTCACGAATATATTTTTTTAAGTATTTACAAGGCTAAAACATTCCATTGCTTCAGAGGTGAGTATAGGCTCCAGCAGATTGTTTGAAAGAGGTGTATAGCTTTTAAAATTGTGTAGCTAGTTTTGTGGTTGTGAAATTATGCTATTTTTATATTTAATCTTAAGATTTTATTTTAGTGCTTCTATAATTCTTCTATTGTTGTATTGAATTCTACGTTTTGTGATTTATATATGTGCATCTTAATTCTTATCGATCATGTTGATGGTAACCTCTTTATCTCTATCTTTGATTTATATATGTTTTGTAATAGTTTTGATCTGCTTACAAAGATTCTTGAGAAGGCTGTACATGTTAGATCCATTAATCTACCTCTTTTGTCAATGGACCTTTTGAAAGAAATGATACTTTTCATAGACCTTTTGTTTTTTGCGAAATTGTTAGGATCTATATCATTTAACAAATTCAAAGAAGATTAGGTGAGGAAGTGTTCCTTGAATATAAATTTTAGCTTTGTAGTGTGCAAGTATATGTTTAAATTTCATTCTGCCTTGTTTAAGTTTGTTAATTAATAGGCACTTTTCGATTGTGTACGAAATTGAAATTCGATTTGTAGTTTTCTAAGTATAAGTTGCATAATACTATTTTTGTCCCTATCATTTTTTACAGTTTTTACGTATTTGACACACATTTTAAGACGATTATAAAGTATATTTTTGTAATTTATTTTTGAAATTTTCTTTTTCTGTATAAAAATATGTTAGAAGATTTTTTTTTAAAAATGTTGGCAACTACATTTTTATAAGACTCTTAAACTGCGTGCAGAGTTGAATATTACAAATTGGATGGGACTGAGGGACTAGTATAACGGTATTTTGAATAGTTTTGGTAGTTTATCATGACACTCACATTGTTCTGTTTTTTTAAGTAACAGCTCAAGGCATTATTTTTTTAACTTGTGTTTTGTGCCACTTTGATCAGTTACTTAGATTTTTAGGAAATTAAACAAATGGATAAGGGCAGGGCTGTTATGGAAGAACAAATGGACACCCAGGTAAGCCTTTTGTTATATATATATGCAGATATAGATATAGTAGGGCAATATATAGTTCATTTGTCAAGCACATGCATCATTTATTACATGCAGTAAAAAATTACTAAGTTTATACTTGAATTAATAATTACAATTTTAATATAAACTTTGTCCACATATAATCTTAGTGTAAGCTATTTATACTTGAATTACTAATCACAATCTTAATGCTTTGTCTACATATATAATCTTAGTGTAAACTAATTAGTCTAACTATCTTATTGTCTTATTTATTACCAGGTTTTCTCAACTTTTTTGTTCTTCCCTTTCTACATATTAAATATGTATATCTATAACCCCAACCCCAATTACCAACCCATAATAAAGAAAAGTTACTAATATAACTACTTTAAGCTTGTTGCACTCCTTATATATTAAAAAATAATTTTATTACAATAAAAATCAGATCATCCAAACTCAAAAGTTATAATTTACAAAGTTTAAACAATACATATTACAAACTTGCTAATATCTTAGCTTCTCCAATATACAATCTACACCTCCGTATCATTAACCTGTGATTGGCAAATACATAGTAACCTGAAATTTTTAATTTTAAAAAATGGATCAACTTAAATAAGTCCAATAATCGTGGAGAGTGTAAAATAATATATAGGTACTAGGTACTAGTTTCGAAACAATAACAAAATTATAACCAAGTACATTACAAGCAAGTAAACACTCACTCTCTTAACAATCAACTATAGACTTGGGAAGCTCCATAGTAAAAACCGACCTGACAACAAGTCCTACGTGTCAATTTCTTGTATTTTAATTTTCATTCCAAAAGTGCAAAATGTTTGTTTAAGTATGCTAATAAATGGATATTCTTCTAGCTGTGTGTACAAAATTGAAAGTTTAATTTTTAGGTTTTCTATGTATAAGTTGCATAAAGTAACGATGTTTTGATTAGTTTTACTAGTTTAATGATACTCACATTCATAATTTTTTTTTATTTAACAATGTTACTATTTAAGTTGTAGGAAGTCATTGTTTTTGCTTTAACATGGATTTTGGGCCCCTTTGATCAGTTATTTACATGTTTGGAAATTAAACAGATGGAGAAGGGTAAAATTGTCGTGGAGGAACAAATGGACATGAAAGTAAGCCTTTTCGTGCAAGTATGTACATATATATAATGATAATATGCAGTACTCTTGTAAAGCATACAGTTATAATTGACAATTATTTACTAACTTTATGCTTGAACTAATTACTAGTAATAATCTTAGTGTAAACTGGGTACATGTATGTTATTTAAGTTCTGGCAGATATGGTATCACTCCAGATTCTCAAATTACTAATTAATTTTGGCAAATATAACATCACTCCAGGTTTTCAAAGTACAAATTTATGCTTCAATTATTATCTATCTAAGTTACGCAGCTATCACTCAAGATTTTCTCTCCTTTTTTCTCTCTCTCTTTTCTACGTATATATTAATTGATATATATATCTCTTTCAATTACTTTTTTAAATATTAATAGAAAAACAAAACAATGCTCTATCATATGCCGTTGTACTGTAACATTGTCATGCTTTTATATGTGGTAGGAGTGATTACCTACACTGTACTAAGATAGCTATAGAGTTACAACCTTAAATAACTTCATATTTTAATTAGAGTTGAACATGTATTGTAATGTCAGGAGCGTGATATGTCGGAAGCCTCTCTTCCAACAACAATGATTGTTCTCTCCTCGGATACCCAAAGGTTTGTTACCCTTAGGCCTTCATATGATTCCAAATTTTTATCCGAAGAAAAATGCAAGGGAATACCCAAATTAGTTCTGTCATTCTTTTTTATAATTAGTGTTGCAAATTAATTGTAGGCCGAAAGAAATGACAATAGAAGAAGTGCTATTATTTTTTTGCTAAATTAAGAGATGTATTAGAAAAGAGAATATAAAAGGGAGATCTCCCTTGCTCTATAACCAATTAAAGCAAAACTATAAACTGATTCCTTTGTCATGGTTTAACATCAACTAGAATACAATCTATAGGCTTCATTGGGCCAAAAATTCCTTTGTCATGGGCTCGGGCATTTCTTTCTCGCCATAGCTGGCAGCAAAAAACCTGGATCAAACCAAGAGCAACACTACTCTTGGCTCTGTCCTGAATATGTAGCATGTGGTTGAGAAGTTCCTAACTTATGCAACAAGTTAGGGAGAACAAAACGACTATAGTGGCAGAGCATAAATAAGTGATTATCAGTCTCATTTACTGCATAAAACAATGATAATTTCATTATGTAGGAAGATATGTTAATCAAGCAGGAAATATAATCATCAGCTGCTTCATGAAACTTCATTCACTTTATTTTACAACAACCAACTTAATCCAAATTACGACCCCTTTAATTTTCTTATAATAAAGTTTCCATTTGTTTTATAGGCTCAACACTCTCTTCATGAAACTGTCTTTTATTATTGCTAAACTGATCTAATTGATTCTGCATAGCGAACAAGATCCAAAAGAGATGAAAAGAGAGAAAAGAAAAATCGCATCTCGTGAATACAGAAAAAGAAAAAAGGTATGCCTAATACATGTTCTACTTTATGTTTTTAACGTCTACTACTATAAGATTCATAACCATATTTTATACCAGAACCATGTCGAGGAACTTAAAGAACGTTGTCATTCTCTTAATCTTGAAAACAAATCTCTTACAATAGAGAATCAGCAACTAAAAGAAAAGCTCAACAAAATTGAAACTGATTTGGATCTCGTCAAGGTATTTCTTTAGTTTGTTTATCTTCCTTCAGGTTACTTGCTTTAACTTGCTTACATATAATATTTAGGCCGTCTGAGAAAACTAACCATTATTGTTGTAGGAGGTGTAGAATTTTAACTGATTATTTATAAATAAGTATATATCTGTATACTTCTCACTAGTAAAACACAAATCACACACCCAGATTTGCACACCAAAAGATATACTTTTCTTTAATCAATGATACAATATATATAGAAAGGAAGTAAGGTACTGGTAGCTATAAATCAGGAAAACTAGTAATGGGCCTAACAACTCCGACTAATCCCCTGCCACTTATTATGAGTCCTACCATTTCTCCACTAACAGCATGACTAAGTCATCAACTGAACAAATCAAATAAGAAAACATTATTAATTTACTACAAATACAAATAAGTTTAAGATTATTTTTCAACAATCTCCCCTGTAATCTTAAACTTAGCTGAACAGAATTTATGAAGCACTTCTCTTCATTTTATGATGCACTTCTCACCACCATCTCTTCATTTTGTGATGCACTTCTCACCACTATCAAGTTTGATGCACTTCTCAACAAAAACAATTTTTTTGTTGATGCACTTCTCATCAACGTCATTTTTGTTTGCCGGAGCACTTCTCTCCTGGTGCACATAATCACCCACACTTCTAAAACAAAATTTCTTTCACAACCACTTGTGCCATGATATCTTTCTCATTATTTTCACTGCTCAATTTTCTCCTCAATTTTCTCCTTAATTTTTTATCATGCTTCTCTTTCTTCTTCCCATGCTTCTCTCTCGTAGACTTTTTTCTTGATACCTCATTAAATATAAATTGAGAAATTTTTTGATGCCATTAAATATGATAAATAAATACTTAACATATATATATAGGTATATATTTTAAAATATCTTACAAAGCCTTAGATCATGAGGCTCGCATACAAGTGTAGAATTTTAACTGATTATTTATACATAAGTATATATCTGTATACTTCTCACTAGTAAAACACAAATCACACACACATGTTTGCACACCAAAAGATCTACTTTTCTTTAATCAATGATACAATATATATAGAAAGGAACTAAGGTACTGGTAGTTATAAATCAGGAAAACTTGTAATGAGCCTAACAACTCCTACTAACCCCCTGCCACTTATTATGAGTCCTACAATTTCTCCACTAACAGCATGACTAAGTCATCAACTGAACAAATCAAATAAGAAAACATTATTAATTTACTACAAATAAAAATAAGTTTAAGATTATTTTTCAATAGGAGGACCATCATTACAATTGTAAAAATTTGAGATGAAAATGTTATTAACTTGTTACATGGTCTAGATCATGATGACTACACATAATGTAATGATAACTATATATATATATATAGTATCACATTTGATTTTGTAAATGAGAAGATGACCTTTTATTAGTTGTTGTGGCACACCTTTGCCCATCCACACAACTTCATCCGTCCATGAGACCATTATTATATAAAGTTTTATGCCTTAAATGATTAGTGTCAAAATTAGGGTACACTTCTGCAATATAAAATTTTATTTCTGCCCCAGCTAATATTATTACATAATTAAGATAAATTCATAGAACAAACATGCGTGTGCACGTTCTCCTGCTTGTCATACTGAATCTCACATGAATTACTAACAATGCATGGTAGGATAAGCAAATTCAGGCCATGAAGATTTTGACTATTGGTTTGCGCAAGTTGGGGGACTAGTGCAGGATAAGCTAAATTTGTTGTAGCTTTCAAGTGTTGCTTTATGTAATTGACCGTGACTTACAATTAAATGTGTTTTAAGTTTTTGTTGGATCATTATGTACCCAGAGTTTGGTCTGGTGGAATACTCTTAGCTAGAGAATTAATTAATTAAGAGAATTATTATTAGTCATGCAAAATTTTCCGCATTATGTTTTGTAATACTTTAAAGCAAAACTTGTTGGAGAACATACTTCTCCATTTGAGCCTACTCTACAATTTTTGTCACTTACATATATAAAAGGCTTAACGTAAAAAATATTTATTTAAATTAATTAGTAGGAGGGTGATTGTCAGTCCACACTTCCATTGTTTAATATCTTTTTATATATATATGCTTTGGGAGAAGTGGTTTGGTGCAATTGAAGTGCACTAGTCCAAGTTTATATTTCTTAAATTTTACTTTTTGAATCCTAGGGTACATCCTCTATATATATTGTACATAATAATAATCTCTTTATTGCAATACAAACATTACAATCCCATTTCTAATTATAATTAAGAACAACCAATACATTTGTAATATTTTATACCTCCATTATTTATTAATTTTGCTCTGTATAAGAATAAAAAGCTTATAAAGATATGAGGGAAATATAGCTTAGCATAATAGGTTAACTGTTTGATTATCTCTAGTATCATTTTAGTTAGCTGATGAGTTTGTAACAGTTTTATATCACAAATTATAAAATTGTTTCATATTTACATCCTTACTTATTCCATTCATCTATACAATTATATCCAACGGTCTGAAATAATTATTATCTTACTAGGCAATACAAATGTTATTACCACAACAGGAAGTCCAGTACCCAATTTCCTGACAAAGCATATTAATATTAGATTTCATTTTGTAACGGATCATGTCATGAAAGTAACAATAAACGACAGACATTTTCGCCAAGTCATTCTTAGAAGTCACATTCACAAACCAAATCAATGAACTTGAAATGATAAGTTATAAAAAGTAGTAAGTAGTACAAATACTGATGCACAGGTGAGACAAAGTAGATAAAATACTAACATGGTCAAATCCTATTGCACGTCAAATCCTGATCGAGTAAAATTCTAAAAGTATTGTGTAATCCTTATGACACATCAATAATATATATAAACCATTCAAATTCAGTATTTGTTCTAAAAATAAATACTAATATCTCTTTGATATCACATGATTTTATGAGTTAAGTGAAGAAATTTTAATTATTTTGTTTCTAAAGAAACTATTCTAATGCATGTGAGATAATTATGCGGAAACGATTCTAATTCATGTGAGATAATTATGCACACAGTTGCGTATTTCTAGGCGTAGTATACAAGTCTATTGTCTATTGTAGATATACATTAATAAATTAACTATGATTACAAGAAACTAGCACCGCCAATTATTCTCACAAATCACATCAAGTCGCTTGTTTTGTTTGTCTATAGACTGTCTAAAATCATGTTAGTTTTTATAAAACTAATAATATTCCCACATCAGTTTTTATACACAAACATCGTTTCTCCCCTCTCTCGCAAACTTAAACTAGAACTCTAATTCTCAACAATGACAAATACTAGTGTCTCTACATGCCTTTCAAGCTTCTTCAACAAAACCTTACTTTCAACATAATCATGAAATCGGCCCAAACAACTTCAAAGCACATCATGATCACAATGAAATCCATCCTAATTTTCACGTCATTCAAGATTTTCTTGAAAAAAGCAACATTGATTTTGCCTTAACTAACCCCACTATTAGATGCTATGCGGATTTGGGACACAAAAAAGTACATAAGAAAAAAGGTAGTATCTTTTTTCACAATGGCAATAGGAGGTATGAAATCACCCCTGAAGTGATTCAAGCAGCTCTATAGCTACCTATTCTAGTTGACAAATCTCCTTATATCATTCTACTGAGGTCCTATTTTATTATCTCAGGATATTGATGTACAGTTATGAGTTTTCCAAGATGAGAGAACTGTTCAGAACCAAGCTTAGGAAATGCAGAATTTCTATTTTGACTGTATTATTAGATGCTTTGTCAGCAATGTATTTAACTTTGATACTCTTCTAGTTGTGTCTCTGCAAATTGGTTATTCATACCGTTGATGATGAATGGCTACTTATGTTCAAAATTACTAATAATGACATTCAAGATAATGAGAGTAGGGACGAGAAAAATAAATTACATGAAAGGTTGTGATTCTTGTGGAGGTCAAGCATTTTTTCCAGAGAAAACTTTACTCAGTATGTGGCAACAAATCTTGACGCTTCTCTTGTCACTTCTTTCCAACCATGTTCCTGACACAAGAAGCTTATTTTGTAAAATAGAAGAAAATAACGGCATTGAGAATGACTGTTAAGTCAGATTCTGATGAAGATGACACTACAACTCTAAATTCAAAGCTAAATATTAATAAAGTTGCAGATAATGACGCAAGTAAGGAGGTCACTGTATCTGGACTTTTGTCAAAGAGGAAAAGGATATTGCTCAAGGTGCAAATGACTATACATTACTCTCCTACACAGTCTACTTTTATATAGAACATGAATCATCAGGAGCTATTCCTCTAAAGGAGGCCAATACAGATAAAGATGCTTCTATTCCTGATGTTGGTGGAATTCTTGACAAGTCAATATCTAGTCTTGATGCTGGTCAACCTGGTACTGACAATTTGAAAAGGAAGACAAAAGATAAAGTTGTATATTACAGAAAGAAATCAAGATATCAATCTCCACAGAAAGGTTACAACACACAAGAAGTTGAATCTCAAAGGGATTCAACGGGTGCTAATGACCTTATCACATAAGACCCACCTTCTCAAAGTGAAGATTCACACACTGCTATTGGAAGGACAATTCCATGACACTGCTGAAGGAGGTTCTGAATAAGTGGAATTTGATATTATACCACACACAAAGGATAAAGAAGCTCATCACGATCATAGAGCTGAGTTTGATACTTTATTGAATGATTCAATATTTACGATAACCCAAAAAGAACCCTCAGTTCAAAGGGTTGAAGAAGCTTCAAAGCGTCATGCCCTACGAGAACGATCAAGTCAAAGTCTTGATGAATGCACCACTACGACTCCCGATGATGCTGCATATGCTAACACTTCAATATTTCTTGATCCTAAGGTTGAAATGGTTGCTGCAATGAAGAATACTATTGTTATTCTTGTAACTCCTCTAATATCCATTCATATGGATTCTTCTATTGAAGGTACATATCTAATTAGTACTATTATTTTATCTGCTATTATGACTAAAAATAGACCCTTGTGTGAGGATACCCCTATTTATATAACTGTAGACCACTCTTTCTGGCCCTATCTTATTTCTTCATTTGGGAGTGATTTGAGCCTTTAAAGTGGGAGTTTGGGAAAATAATTAGTGAAAAATTAAGAAACTGAGAGATCGTCTTTTATGCTGGAAAAATGAGAGGTAGACTTGAGAGCGAAGTCTGGGACTTTTAGTGCCTTAAATATTGCTATTGAAAAGTGATATATGTGTGAGAAATGATGAGATTGTTTTAAAATAATAAATAGATTTAAGGGTCTTTCTATTTCATCTACACATCAGGATAAGAAAATTGTCAAATCTAAAGTTGACCTAAAACTTAAGGGTGTAGTAGAACAGTTCTCTCATGATGATGATCCTGACATGCATGCCACATCCTAGTGATGTTGCTGATAATAATGGTGATGATAATGATGTTGCAGGTAATATAGATGAGATTCTTATTAGAAGTTGTCCCACATCATTTGTGCGAGGGGCAGATGACTAGAATATAAGCATCCAGATAACTCTATTATTATGAGATCTTTTGGGAGGTACCCAAAAACAAATAAGTGCGGGCGCGGCCCAGAGCAGACAATATCATACCAATATGGAGTTAGGCCTGCTCAGCAAAAGCCCAACAAGTGGTATCAGAGCTTCAAGTTGTAACGGTCCATAACAATCTCAGAAGGGCTCCCAAATAGGCCTAGGGAAAGACAGATGGGCTAACCCAATATAGGCTTAAGGAAAAGGCAGGTGGACATTCCAGTATGGGCCAATGGGGAGGCAGAAAGCCAGAAGGCAGGTGTCGGGCCCGATGTGTGAAGGGGGAGATTATTGAAAGTTGTACCATATTGTTTGTGGGAGGGGCAGATGACTAGAATATAAGTAGTTAGATAAATCTATTAGTATGAGCCCTTTTGGGAGGTGCCCAAAACAAATTCGTTCGGGATCGGCCCAGAGCGGACAATATCATACTAATGTGGAGTTAGGCCTACTCAGCAAAAGCCCAACAACTCTAAAATTTATGATCAAAGCCTCTAAAGCTTATATATTTCGATTCTCTCATCTTGCCTTGATGTTGTATTGAAGATATTAAGACAACATGAATGGAAAAATTCACGGAGATTGTCGAGTGAAAATATCTCTTATCAAGTTATACATGTTTATGCTGATCTGACTCCCAATGCACTTTCAAATCCAGATATGCAAACTATTCTAGATGCTACTACCACTATGCTATAAATGGGCTACTATAATGCAAGTGTTAAAAGCTTAACATTAGTTAACAAATTATTGTTCTATAGTAACACCTCTCAATTAGTGTTACAATAGCGATAAAGCTAATGTTGCAGAAAAATGTAACACCAATACCGTGTATCACATTAGTTACTTTTTAATTTTGAAAAATTGAAATGAATATATTTTCATAAAACTTGTATTAAAATTATATTTTGTATAATTAATTAATCATGCATGAAAAGTATAATATAATACATATATATTATTAATTTATCATTCAAAATTTTCTATTTGTGTTCCTCAATATAGTATTTATGATAAATTATCTAACAATATCATTCATTAATTTTATATGACCAAACACATCAAAAATGTGTCCCACAAAAAGTTTATGTTCATGTTCGCAATAATTTCTCATTTTTATTTACACAACTTCTAAATATATTTATCACTAACTTCTCGTTGCCATCAATCAAGTAATTCATTTTTTTGTGATAAAAAGATTAATGAACTCAAGTTTTAGGGAAACTAATTATTACAAATAGTAATATCCAATATCAATTAATTTCATATTTATAAAATTATAAAATAATAGTATTGTACTATTATGTATAATATACATCACATTCACAAAAATATTTATAATATTAGAGTACCATTTATTCAAATCATACATAATAAGTAAAACTTTCTAACATATGCTTAAGTGTATCATTTTTGGTAGAGCTTGAATGAAGTGATGACTTCAAGCCCCTTAATAAATTTCTCCAACTCTTCACCACTCAAGACTTCTTCTTCTGTGGATGATCCTCTCATCTGCTACATTCAAATCCATGCTCGTTAATCACCTTGCCAAAGCTAACAATATTTTACTCTAAGTTAAGAGTCCGTACATCTCGATCCAGTTTTTCCTGTCGGCCTGCAAGTTGTGAGCTATTCCTCTAAACAAGGCCAATATAGATAGAGATGCCTCTATTCCTGATGTTGGTGGAATTCTTGACAAGTCATCAGCTAAGTCATTATCTAGTCTTGATACTGGTCAAGCTGGTACTGACAATTTGAAAACGAAAACAGAAGATAAAATTATATATTACAGAAATAAATCAAGGTATCAATCTTCACAAAAAGGTTACAGCACACAAGAAGTTGAATCTCAAAGGGATTCAATAGGCGTTAATGACCTTGTGACAAAAGAACCACCTTCTCAAAATGAAGGTTCACACACTACTACTGGAAGGACAATTCCTTGACACTGCTCAAGGAGGTTCTGAAAAAATGGAATTTAATATTGTACCGCACACAAAGGATAAAGAAGCTCATCAGGAGCATATAGCTGAGTTCGATGCAATATTGAATGATTCAATATTTGCGATAAGCCAACAAGAACTCTCAGCTTAAAGGGTTATATAAGCTTCATGCCCCACAAGAACGATCAGGTCAAAGTCTTGATGAAGGCACCACTACGACTCCCGATGATGCTGCATATGCTGACACTTCAATATTTCTTGATCTTAAGGTTGAAGTGGTTGATGCAAAGAAGAATGCTAGTGTTATTCTTGTAACTCCTCTAATATCCATTCATATGGATTCTTCTTTTGAAGGTACATATTTAATTAGTACTATTATTTTATATTCTAGTATGGCTAAAAATGGACCCTTGTGTGAGGATACCCTTATTTATATGACTGTAGACCACTCTTTCCGCCCCTCTCTAATTTTTTCATTTGGGAGTGATTTGAGCCTTTCAAGTGGGAATGTGGGAAACAATTAGTGAAAAATTAAGAAACTGAGAGGCCGTCTTTTATGCTGGAAAAATGAGAGGTAGACTTGAGAGAGAAGTCAGGGACTTCTAGTGCCTTAAATATTGCTTTTGAAAAGTGATATATGTGTGAGAAGTGATGAGATCGCTTTAAAATAATAAAGAGAATTAAGGGTCTTTCTGTTTCAGCTACACATTAGGATAAAGAATTTCCAAATCTAAAGTTGACTAAAAATTTAAGGGTGTAGTATAACATTTCTCTCATGATGATGATCCTGACAAGCATGCCACATCCTAGTGATATTGATGATAATATTGATGATGATAATGATATTACAGGTAATATAGATGAGATTCTTATTAGAATTTGTCCCACATCATTTATGGGAGTGGCAGATAACTAGAATATAAGCAGCCAAATAACTCCATTAGTATGAGGCCTTTTGGGAGGTGCCCAAAAAAAAATCCGTGCAGGCTCGGCCCAGAGTGGAAAATATCATACTAATGTGGAGTTAGGCCTGCTCAGTAAAAGCCCAACAAGTGGTATTAGAGCTTGAGGTTGTAACGGTCCAAAACAATCTCAGACGGAATCCCAGATAGGCCTAGGGAAAGGCAGATGGGCTAACCCCATATGGGCTCAAGGAAAAGGCAGGTGGACCTTCCCGTATGGGCCAAGGGGGAGGCAGAAAGCTAAAAGAATTCCAGTATGGGTCAAGGGGGATCCAGATCACACAATCAGCACGAAAAATCGACAGGTGCTGGGCTCGATATTTGAAGGGTGAGATTGTCAGGAGTTATCCCACATCATTTGTGGGAGGGGCAGATGACTAGAATATAAGCAGCTAGATAACTACATTAGTATGAGGCCTTTTGGGAGGTGCACAAAAACAAATCCGTGCGGGCTCGGCCTAGAGCGGACAAAATCATATTAATGTGGAGTTAGGCCTTCTCAGCAAAAGCCCAACAATTCAAAAATCTATGATCAAAGCCTCTAAAGCTTATATATTTTGATTCTCTCATCTTGCCTTGATGTTGAATTGAAGATATTAAGACAACATGAATGTACCAATTCTTGGAGATTATCGAGAAAAAATATCTCTTATCAAGTTGCACATGTTCATGTTGTTGCTCTTAAAGCTACTACCAATATGCCATAAGTGGGATACTATAATGTCAGTGTTACAAGCAACGTTACATTAGTTAAAAAATTGTTATTCTATTGTAACTGCTCTCAATTAGTGTTACAATAGCGATAAAGCTAATGTTGAAGAAAACTGTAACACCAATACCGTGTATCACATTAGTTACTTTTTAATTTTAAAAATATTGAAATGAATATATTATCATAAAAATTGTATTACAATTATATTTTGTATTATTAATTAATCATGCATGAAATGTATAATATAATACATAGATATTATAAAATCATCATTCAAATTTTTCTATCGGTGTTCCTCAATATAGTATTTATGATAAATTATCTAACAATATCATTCATTAATTTAATATGACCAAACACATCAAAAATGTGTCCCACAAAAAGTTTATGTTCATGTTCGTCGTAATTTCTCATTATTATTCGCACAACTTCTAAATATATTTATCAATAACTTCTCGTTGCCATCAATCAAAAATTCATTATTGTGATAAAAAAAGTAATGAACTCAAGTTTTAGTGTAACTAATTATTAGTAACATCTAATATCAATTAATTTTAAATTTATAAAATCATAAAATACTAGTATTGTACTATTATGTATAATATACATCAGTTCACAAAAATATTTATAATATTAGAGTACCATTAATTCAAATCATACATAATTCGTAAAACATTCTAGCATATGCTTAAGTTTAACATCTTTGGTAGAGCTTGAATAAAGTGATGACTTCAAGCCCCTTAATAACTTTCTCGAAGTCTTTACCGCTCAAGACTTTTTCTTCTTTTGTTGATCCTCTGATCTGCGGACATTCAAATCCATGCTCGTTAAACACCTTGCTAAATATATTTAACTCTAACTCAATAGTCCGTACGTCCCGATTCAGTTTTTCCTTCCAGCCTGCAAGTTGTGAGTTCCCCTTCCGATTCTCCAATTGCGTATGTGAAACAATAACCACAGCATTTCCTGGAAAATTTCGAGGCTTAATCTTGAAAGATGCATATGCCGCAGGATAGCCCATCCTAGGAACAGTGTGTGACTGATGTGATTTGATGATAACATCACATCTCAGGATTCTTAGTTCGATATCAGCTTCATCTACTCCTTGCATCGCCAGATATGGGTTCTGCATTGTCTATAATTTAGCGGAGACATGTATGAGATTTATCCATGAATGAAAATGGAGATGTTTTTTTAAGACATTGACATGTTGAAACTAATACATATTCCTTATTTATATGAAATTTAGGGGTATAATAAATTGGAATTGACAGGATATGCTAGATTACAAAGATTCAATTTGGATTTTTGACTTTGACTTAATTTAGTAAAATCCATGGACGTCATGGAAATTAAAACGTCTTTTAGAATATTAAGATATTATGATATATTGGGTCAAAAAAGAAAGATCTTAATATTTGACTAAAATTCTATATTATCCTTTAAACGTATTAAACATGTATGAAACTAATACATAATTGTCTATTTATATGAAATTTAGGGGTATAATAAAATTGAGATTGTGAGCATATATGTTTCAAAGATCGATTTTGATTTTGAATTTATTCAATGAAATCCATGGATGTTTAAAAATTAAAATGTCTTCTAAGATAGTAAGATATTAGAAGATATTAGGATATATTTAGTCAAAAAAGAAATATGGTGGGATTTGACTAAGATTGTAAGATACTATCTTAGGAGATATTTAGTCACAAAAGAAAGATATCCTCGATTAAAACGTCTTCTAAGATTAAAACGTCTTATAAGATTATAACATATTAGGATATATTTATTGAGAGATATTCATATTTCAATGAGAACACTTAATTAATAAATAATAAAATTTAATTCCAGCCAGTCATACATATCTATGTATATTAATCCAATATATGATTTATATTCATTTTCCACAACTCTTTAATTCTATCCAAATTTTCATAAACCACAATCATCTCTTTTCTACTTGAACAACGATTGCCCACAACCATCCACTACCACATACAACCATGAACTTTAGCCACCAATATCATTACGTAGATAATAAATTTATTTTAAAAAATAAATACATTCAAAGTTCAAATCATTGCATGACCACTTTTTCCATCCATTTCTTTCCACTCAATATCATATGCCAACACCAAAAACTATATGTAAACAACTGATTTAAGAAAATTATCACAATCATACACACTTACTAAAATCAAACTGTCACAAATTCCAAATATTTGAATATCACAGGAACGACTACTTAGCTACCACTTTTCACCACGTATCCACCATCACAATAACGAGTGGCATCACTAACTACATACCATCACCATATCTAGATAATCAAATATAAGCCGGAATGACCATAAAAATCACAAAACTAGATAGAACTTGAAAGTAAATAATGTGTGCATAAAAGAAACCAAAGACATAAAAGCAACTTCAAAGAAATAAATAATTTATCGATGAAACATGCAGTGCTGAATAACATAACATAATATATCTAAAAAATTGGTCATGCAATATTAAATTCGAATTTCCTATTTATTTAATTAATTAAGTCACACTTAATTAATAACAAATAATTCGAATTACTTACATTTTATTTAAGTCCGAATTTAAATTAAATAATCCTTTAATCATTCTTTGTGCGACCCTTTAGGTTATTGTTACGTTGGCAACAATTTTAAATCTAATTTCAAATCATAAACAATGAGCGGCATCTAGTAATACATCATTGTTACCCAAGTATTAATAATTAAATCAGTGATCAATTAAATCTTTCGTGAATAATGTACAATGTAATATAATCCCTTTAGCCTTATATTATAGATCAAACTCGAGGCATGCATTGTGTCATCCTCCGTTAACGTTCAATCATTCTTTCCTTGATCAATGAGTAAACTATTAAACAAATCAGTATTTGAGCACGACCATCCATTTTATAGTCTTACTCAATCAAGAGGCCAATAATATCACTCCTTTAATACATGAGGGCTAAATCCCATCTAGATCATTCATATTTCTCATACGATTCATAATGTACCCAATCTCTACTTTTATTATTACCCGGTCAAGGATAACTTTCAATAGTATCAAAGTATATTAATTCTCGTATAGAAATATAATGATTCCAAGTCAAAAGAACAATACATCATTATCACTGTGAGATTAACTTATGACACTATAAATATGTAGTATCTCATAACGGGTCAATCCAGCACCATATATAATATGTGTACTAAAATTAATAATAATGATATTACAAAGGAAAAATGGGTAATTTTATATCTATATCTTATATTCTTATACTTTATATCATTAAGATTAATAATTATGGGTAGGTGGTTCTGTGCACGAGTAAAACGCAAGTGAAAATAATACTACTTGTTTATATCTATCTCATTAGGTATGTTTTATAATATAAGTATATATTACAAAGGAAAAATGGGTAATTTTATATCTATATCTTATATTCTTATACTTTATATCATTAAGATTAATAATTATGGGTAGGTGGTTCTGTGCACGAGTAAAACGCAAGTGAAAATAATACTACTTGTTTATATCTATCTCATTAGGTATGTTTTACTAGTGTATAATATTAATACTCAGGTGCAATATTTTTTTACATTATAGTAACAAAATATTTTGTTAAAATTAAACAAATAGAGAAGGCTTACCGTCAAAAGGTATCTCACAAAATTAAGGTGGATAAACAAATTATGAATGAGGTTAGCTTTTTTCCAAACGTATGTATCTTTTATACAGAGAATTTTTAAAGTATGTCTCAACTATATTTTTTAGTTTTCCTAATAATAAATATTAAAAGTATTATCTCATTATAACTAGGCAAGTTTACATACATGATTTAATGACAAACAACAATATATCACCTCCACCTGACGGTAAAATACATATTAAAACTTGATCACTTATGAACAATTGGCTGGGTTAGTGTATTACTAACTAGAGCAACTGTTGGTTAAGTCACTTTTGGTTTTCAAAATTCTCATGATATATATAGGGGCTATTCTAATAGAAACCATTTTAGAATAGAAACTAGAAACCAAATAATTTTTCTTAAAAAAATTACTTCGAAACATAACACAAATGGTATGTAAATCGATCATTGGAGAGATGAAGAAAAATACAATGAAGTAGAATTTTAAAAAAAAAACTTACCGTTTGATAGAAAAAATCAAATTAAAAATGGAGGGAAAAAGTTGAGATTGGGTGTGGCAGGGTGTAGATTAGTTGGGTGTTGTGCTTTTAGAGGGACATAGATTATATTGATCTAATGGCTTAGATTAGTTTCTAGTTTCTATTTTAATTTTGGTTTCCATTTGATCATTTAGAAACTAGAAAACAAATAATTTTTTTTTAAAACTAATTCGAAATATAACACATATGGTATGCAAATCGATCGTTGAGATATATAGAAAAATATAGTGAAATCGGGTTTTAAAAAAAACTTACGGTTTGACGGGAAAATCAAATTAAAAATGGAGGGAAAAAGTTGAAATAGGGTGTGGGAGGGTGCAGAGTAGTTGGGTGGGGTAATTTAGGGGGACCATTAGATTAGATAGATCTAATGGCTTAGATTAGTTTCTAGTTTCTATTTTAATTTTAGTTTATATTTCATCATTTCCCTATATAGATATATATCACCGTAAACTAAAGATTACAATTGCTTAATTGATGGAATCTATTCTTTATAGTGAGCATGAACACAAGGAGGAGAAACGGCAGAGGGACATCCTCGCAAACCGTGAAGCTGGAGGAATGTTTATCAAATCTCTGGAAAAAAGTTGTCAAGGGAAGGCTCTTCTAATAGCATCTCCTATTTTTGAGAATAATCGGTTGCAAGAGGAAAACAAGAACATTAAAAGTACCATGTGTTGGTTTTTAATTTAAACTAACTATTTTTTTATGCAGTCCAGAATATCAGTTGATTGATTTAGTTAGAGTATTAGTTGGATTATTTTTAGGATCGTAATTTAATAACAATAGTAGTGGAGATTGTTCATAAGAGTATGTGTAGTAATTTCCTAGTATTTAACCACTTTGTGGAGCTATTGCCGTTACATATGTATTGCTTGAAGTCATTGAAGAATAGAGCTTTTGGGTAAATGTACTTATGTTCTCTATTTTTTTTTCAAAACAGCTTATGCATATATTTTTATATATAGTTACCTATTTAAACGTTTCTAATATTTGGTATCAGAGCTCTTGGTGATCTATATTTACAAAGTACATGTTTAACGAGACCATGATGGATTTGAGAAGAGCAAGGGAGGAACGATGGGCTTGAGTTATTCGATGTTAACCAAAACTAATTACACAACATGGGCCTTGAAGATGAGACTATTTATGCAGGCTCACACAGTTTGGGGGCTATCAAACCAAACAATCCAAAAGGCGGGGCAGAAGAAAGGACAAATAAAATGCTCTTGCCATGATTTATTAGGGGTTACCTGAGAAGAAGAAAGATAAGGATGCCTGGGAAGTGATTAAGACTTTATGTCAAGGTGCTGAAAATCTTAAGGTTCAAATGCTTAAGACAATATTTGGGTCGTTGAGTATGAAAGATATAAAACAGATAGATCCCTTTTGGTCGCGACCGTATTGAAAGAAGAAGAATAAGTGGGGAGAGGGGCATCAGATGGAGCAGCCTTTTTCGGGTCTGGCTCGACCGTCTTTCCCTATTTGTGGCCTCGATGCCTTTTCAGCCGTGAAGAAGGCCATGAGCCCTTGAGATGCTCAGAAAGAGTAGTCATGCGAGCTGGAGGGAGGACCTGAGAACGAGTCCCTGTGGTCACAGCCGTGGGCTGAACTTGGCCCGAGGTCGCAGCTTTCTCAGCCTCTTCCATGAAGAGAATATGGGAGATGGCCTCTTCTGAAAAGAAGACAATATAGTGATACATTAGTCACAGTGGAGAGAAGAAACGCAAGTAGATAATAAATACAAGAAATTAAAATGCAATGTAAAGTGAGATGCGTGCAGGAAATATAAAATATGCGAGCACACGGGCTCGCACGTACGGGCCCGATGTTCTTACCCTTTCTAGCTCTTTTCTTTGGCTTCTTCTTTTGGGGAGTCAACCTCACTCCTTCTTTCAAAAACCCACACGCGACCAGGTTTGAGGTCGTTATGAGTTTTCTGGTATCCCTGTCCGCCTTAGGGGGTCCCAGAAGGCTATCCGCATTTATTATTTCCTGTCCAGCAAGGACAGTGCGAGGTGGGGTGGCTAGAGATGAGTAAAAAATATTTTTTGTTTATTTTTTCTATCGTTGAGTATGAAAGATATGAAACAAGAAGTACATATGGTGCAAATGGAAGATGATGAACCTACACTTTTACTGGCGAAATATGAACAAGAATATAACAATGTGTTTTTGTTAATAAGACGGATGGCGTACCAAAATTGATGACTGATGGGAAGGAAACAATAGTGGAATAAAATTTGTGGTATCTTGACAACGACAATAGTAACCATATGAGAGGTGAAAAGACTAAAAATTTAAGGAACTCGATGAGGGAATTAAATATCGACGAGGGAAAGAGTTCCATAGTCTTCAAGTGCAAGAACGGGAAAGAACGTGTACTATAATAAGTTTAGGACAACTATTAGAAGAAGGAAACAAAGTGGTGTCGAATGGGAATTACTTGTGGGTTTTTGAAAAAAGTGGGAGAATATATATGAAGGTTAAGAGATCTCACAACAGATTGTATAGAGTTATTATTAAAAATGTTAAACCTGATTTTATGCTTTCAAAATCTCAAGAAACATCACGTATGTGGCATGCTTCCTAGGACGTATGAATTACTAGTCAATGATATTAACATTTATGGATGGAATGGTGTATGGTCTACCAAATGTGAGTCAGTCCAAGAAAACATGTACTGAGTATCTCATATTAAAACAAACCAGGAGCTTTTTTATCAAAGACACTCTACAGTGCTACTCATATTTTACAGTTAGTTTATGGTGATCTAGGTGGACCAGTGACACCACCGACCCTAGTGGGCAAAAAATAAAAAATGAAGATAAGGCATTCACTGCGTTCAAGAAGTTTTATGTTCTTATGGAGCATAGGTCAGACATGATAATAAGGATTTTTAGAATTTACCAAGATGGTGAGTTCGTGTCCAAGGATTTTACTGTGTATTGTGAGAAATCTGGAATATAATGACACCTAACTACACAAAACATACCACAATAAAATGGCATTTCCGTAGAGAGTAGAAATAGGACTCTGTCAAGATGACTAAAAGTTATTTAAAGGAGATGAATCGATCATCAATGCTATGGGGAAAGGCTATGAGGCATGCTATTTACGTCTTGAATCGGCTCCCAACTCCAGCTCTTACAAGAAAGACTCCATACAATGCTTAGACGGGTAAGAAACCAAACTTTGGACATTTTTTCTACAATTGAAACGTACATAACATTTGAATGCTCATATGTTCCAGTAAGCAATCAAGTTCATGTTATCAGGGATGTCATTTTTTGACGAAGGAAAAAGTTGGCCATGGTCACAACAGAAGGAGAAAGAGTCCCGCTGCCTGGAAATTTTTCTACAATTGAGACGTACATAATAGAAGTGGGACGTACGAGCACTGCAGATGAATATACTGGTGACAAAGGGGAGCAAGTGATACAATTCTAATGCATACACATTCTGATAACTCAAATGCTGAGAATTATGATGATAACGGTGAACCAAAATATTTCAGATTGCTAAATGATATTTGAAGAGATAAAGATTCATGAATAATTAATTCTCATTGGAACATATGAGCATTCAAATTGTGGGTAAACAATTAAGGAACACGACCGGAAATATGCCATAAAAAGTGAGTTCAATTCGATTGAGAAAACCGACACTTGGAAGTTAAACGAATTGCCAAGGGGCATAAAGTGATTGGTTTGAAGTGGGTTTTTAAGCTTAAGAAGGATGCCAATGGTAATATAGTTAAGTACAAAGCGTGATTGGTCGCAAAAGGATATGCTCAAGAGCACAAGGTAGACTACGATGAGATTTTTGCACTAGTGAGACGGTTGGAAACTATTCGTTTGATGTTGACCGTGTCAACCAAAAATAACTGGCAAGTTCATCATTTAGACGTGAAAACGGCGTTCCACATCAGAGAAATTAATGATTACTGAGGAGGTGTGCCACTCAGCCAAAGGGATATGTAAAGTAGGTCAAGAACATTTAGTTTATAAGTTGATTAAGGTAATTTCACAGCTTACTAAAATCTTTTTTTATCAAAACTAAAAATATAAACAAAAAATGCATATTTTTATGAAATATTAAAATTTTACATTAATAAAAAAATATTTATTTTGCTACTTTAACTTGAAAGTTAATATACTATAGTACATATCAATTATACACCAAACTCATATATAACATACATTCATAAAATTTCAAATTTATGTGACTATTTCAAACAAGTATGTCTCTCCATTTTTAAGAATTAAAACTGAAATGTACTCTCTTTGTCCACACCCAATTGCTAACGTCGTCCCACCAATTTTTAACATGTATGTAAGTGTAGTTTTTGAAAAATTAAAGTGTAAATGTAGTCAGCATCCCACCCAATTATTAATGAATTTGTGGGAGAGTGTTGGGAAAAATATTTTAAGATGAATGTAAAGTATAATTATATTATTTTAAAAGAAAAATTATAAATAAAAGTTGAATATATAAATATTTATTCAAAAAAATAAAAATAAATTATAGAGATATATTTTATATTTATGTTCAAGTTTGTGTCAAACACAATATCACAAATATTAACAATTGAATGGGTGAGGGGTTGGTGGGTGGGGCATTTAGAGAGTAAATATTTTTGACACAATTAAATATTAGGGGCCTCTTATGCAATATGAAATTCGTTTAGCAAGAAAAGATAAATGCATTACTACCCAATATTAAGTTACATAATTTTTAAATATTTTAAATTACTCAAATAAAGACAAAAAGAAGTTGTTGATGGTAACCTCTTTCTCTCTATCTTTGATCATAATGACAAAATTGAATGCTTCTGCATGTAAATTTAAAAGTTTATGCAGATAGTGTCACCATAATTTGACTTATTATGATTTTAAAATTTGACTTATTATGGTTTTATTAAAGAAATATATTTTTTTAAGTATTTAGAAGGCTAAAACATTCCATTGCTGCAGAGGTGAGTATAGGCTCGAAGCAGATTGTTTGAAAGAGGTGTATAGCTTTTAAAATCGTGTAGCTAGTTTTGTGGTTGTGAAATTATGCTATTTTTATATTTAATCTTAAGATTTTATTTTAGTGCTTCTATAATTCTTTTATTGTTGTATTGAATTCTACGTTTTGTGATTTATATATGTGCATCTTAATTCTTATCGATCATATTGATGGTAACCTCTTTATCTCTATCTTTGATTTATATATGTTTTGTAATAGTTTTGATCTGCTTACAAAGATTGTTGAGAAGGCTCTACAGGTTAGATCCATTAATCTACCTCTTTTGTCAATGTACCTTTTGAAAGAAATGATACTTTTCATAGACCTTTTGTTTTTTGCGAAATTGTTAGGATCTATATCATTTAACAAATTCAAAGAAGATTAGGTGAGGAATATGCAGCATGTGGTTGAGAAGTTCCTAACTTATGCAACAAGTTAGGGAGAATAAAACGACTATAGTGGTAGAGCATAAATAAGTGATTATCAGTCTCATTTACTGCATAAAACAATGATAATTTCATTACTTAGGAAGATATGTTAATCAAGCAGGAAATATAATCATCAACTGCATCATGAAACTTCACTTTATTTTACAACAACCAACTGAATCCAAATTACGACCCCTTTAATTTTCTTATAATAAAGTTTCCATTTGTTTTATAGGCTCAGCACTCTCTTCATGAAACTGTCTTTTATTATTGCTAAACTGATCTAATTGATTCTGCATAGCCAACAAGATCCAAAAGAGATGAAAAGAGAGAAAAGAAAAATCGCATCTCGTGAATACAGAAAAAGAAAAAAGTATGCCTAATACATGTTCTACTTTATGTTTTTAACGTCTACTACTATAAGATTCATAACCATATTTTATACCAGAACCATGTCGAGGAACTTAAAGAACGTTGTCATTCTCTTAATCTTGAAAACAAGTCTCTTACAATAGAGAATCAGCAACTAAAAGAAAAGCTCAACAAAATTGAAACTGATTTGGCTCTTGTCAAGGTATTTCTTTAGTTTGTTTATCTTCCTTCAGGTCACTTGCTTTCACTTGCTTACATATAATATTTAGGCCGTCTAAGAAAACTAACCATTATTGTTGTAGGAGGTGTAGAATTTTAACTGATTATTTATACATAAGTATATATCTGTATTCTTCTCACTAGTAAAACACAAATCACACACCCAGATTTGTACACCAAAAGATATACTTTTCTTTAATCAATGATACAATATATATAGAAAGGAACTAAGGTACTGGTAGCTATGGTAGCTATAAATCAGGAAAACTAGTAATGGGCCTAAGAACTCCTACTAATCCCCTGCCACTTATTATGAGTCCTACCATTTCTCCACTAACAGCATGACTAAGTCATCAACTGAACAAATCAAATAAGAAAACATTATTAATTTACTACAAATACAAATAAGTTTAAGATTATTTTTCAACAATCTCCCCTGTAATCTTAAACTTAGCTGAACAGAATTTATGAAGCACTTCTCTTCATTTTATGATGCACTTCTCACCACCATCTCTTCATTTTGTGATGCACTTCTCACCACTATCAAGTTTGATGCACTTCTCAACAAAAACAATTTTTTTTGTTGATGCACTTCTCATCAACATCATTTTTGTTTGCTGGAGCACTTCTCTCCTGGTGCACATAATCACCCACATATCTAAAACAAAATTTCTTTCACAACCACTTGTGCCATGATATCTTTCTCATTATTTTTACTGCTCAATTTTCTCCTTAATTTTTTATCATGCTTCTCTTTCTTCTTCCCATGCTTCTCTCTCGTAGACTTTTTTCTTGATACCTCATTAAATATAAATTGAGAAATTTTTTGATGCCATTAAATATGATAAATAAATACTTAACATAAATATATAGGTGTATATTTTAAAATATCTCACAAAGCCCTAGATCATGAGGCTCGCATACAAGTGTAGAATTTTAACTGATTATTTATACATAAGTATATATGTGTATACTTCTCACTAGTAAAACACAAATCACACACACATATTTGCACACCAAAAGATCTACTTTTCTTTAATCCATGATACAATATATATAGAAAGGAACTAAGGTACTGGTAGTTATAAATCAGGAAAACTTGTAATGAGCCTAACAACTCCTACTAATCCCCCGCCACTTATTATGAGTCCTACAATTTCTCCACTAACCGCATGACTAAGTCATCAACTCAACAAATCAAATAAGAAAACATTATTAATTTACTACAAATAAAAATAAGTTTAAGATTATTTTTCAACAGGAGGACCATCATTACAATTCTAAAAATTTGAGATGAAAATGTTATTAACTTGTTACATGGTCTAGATCATGATGACTAGAGATAATGTAATGATAACTATATATATATATATAGTATCACATTTGATTTTGTAAATGAGAATATGACCTTTTATTAGTTGTTGTGGCACGTGGAGCTTGCCTCAAGCCATATAACGCCTTCAATAATTTATAAACCTTCTTCTCCTGACCTTTAATCTCAAAACCATCCGGTTGAAGCACATAAACCTCTTCCTGAATTTCACCGTTCAAGAAGGCTGACTTCACATCCAAGTGATGCACTTCCCATCCGTTTTTAGCTGATAAAGCTAGTAAGAGGCGAACAGTCTCTAATCGAGTAACTGGAGCAAATGCTTCCTCAAAATCAACGCCCTGTTTTTGAACGTATCCCTTTGCAACGAGTCTCGCTTTGTGCTTTACTATAGTTCCGTTTGTGTCTTTCTTGAGTTTGAAGACCGATTTCAGTCCGATTGCCTTGTGACCTGGTGGTAATTCAGTTTGCTGCCATGTTTTATTCCTCTCAATAGCTTCAAGTTCACTTTCCATCGCTTGTCTCCATTCTTTTTCCCGTACCGCCTGTTCATACGAGCTGGGTTCTTCAATACTTAGTAACAGGAGATCATCATCAAGTTCGATTTCTTCGGTGACATTATAGATATCACTTAGAAGTCTGAACTGCCTTGGCTCACTACTGGTTGTAGATGACGTAGCTGAGACAGAATCAGAATCCTCTACAGATATTTCAGAATCTTGTGTCTGCACAGGAGAGGTCGTTGTATGCACAGAGCCAGGAGACTCAGACTGATTCTCTGTATTTTCTGCGTCTTCAATAGTCTGATCAATGTATGAAAATGACTCAGACACAGGGAACATAACCTCACTACCAGTTCGCTGCTCCCATGACCAGAACTTATCTTCTTGAAAAACCACATCACGACTGACGTGCACTGTGCTCCGAATTGGATCATATAGTCGATGGGCTTCGGTTCCCGGCTCCTTTCCCAGATAAACAACACGTTTACTACGGTCGTCTAGTTTTTGAGTGTGCACATATGGAACTTTCATGTAAGCAATGCATCCGAACAACTTGATGTGCTCAAGGTTTGGCTTGTCCCCAGTCCAAGCTTCATATGGAGTTCGTCCTTGCAACACTCGAGTTGGCAAACGATTAAGTACATATATTGAATGCCTCACCGCTTCTCCCCACATAAAAGATGGCAATTATGAAGATCTGAGAAAGCTAAGAGTCATTGCAGCAACCGTCCGGTTTCTCCGTTCCACAACCCCGTTTTGCTGTGGAGTGAAAGGTGCAGTGTAGTGTCTCTGTATGCCAACATCTTTCAACATCTCCATGAACTTGGTACACCCACATCTTTCGACTATAATCATCCACCAATAAAAAGAAATACCTATTTCCTGCGGATGTTGGGGGAGAAATTGGTCTGCAAATATCTCCATGAACTAGCTCCAATGCTTGCTTTGCATTGAACATGGCCTGAGAAGGGAAAGGTTTTCTCGTTTGTTTGGACATTAGACAACCCTCACACCTTTGCTTTGGCTGCACCAGTTTGGGGAGACCATAGACCATCTCTTCCTTTGCCATCGATTCCAAAGCTTGGAAATTGACATGTCCTAGACGGGCATGCCACATCCATCTCTCCTCTTCAGCCCTGCTCAACAAACATAAAGAAGTACTCTCTTCTAGACTTATTTTGTAAAGCCTATTCTCAGATCTTTTAACCTTCATTAACAATCTCTCTTGTTCATCATAAATCCACAAGTAATCACCATTTAGTATCACCTTATTTCCATCTTCTGCTAATTGTCCAAGGCTTATAATATTATTGCACAAATTAGGAATATAGTATACCTCTTTGAATAGACGATCTTCACCATTTTTGCATTTGAATGAGACCGTCCCTTTGCCTTTGATGCTTACAGTAGACCCATCTCCGAACCGTACTTGTCCAGTCACCCTTTCATCCAAATCTTTAAACTTTCCCCGTTGGCCAGTCATATGATTGCTGGCCCCATTGTCCAAGTACCACACCTGAGATTCCAACTTGCCTTCAGCATTTGACCGTAGTTTAGGAGTCATGTTTTCTTCGTTCAGTAATACCACATCATCAGTTTTCCCCCCAAGCTCAACAAGTAGAAGCGTGGGTTCATCTTCTTGGGTCTGGGTGAGGTTCATCGTCTTCTGCACATCCTTTTCTTTACGTATCTTGCGACATTCTGCAGCGAAATGTCCATAACCATTGCAGGCAAAACATTATATTCTGCTCCTATCGCGTCCTCCGTGACCTCCATCTCTGCCACGATATCCTCTGTTTCCTCGAGTCCCTTCCTTGCCGGCTCTCTTCAACCATTCTTCTCGAGTAAGTAACAGTTGTCCCTCGGCGTTTTCCTTCTTTCTCCACTCTTCCTCTGTCAGTAGAAGCTTTCCATGGTTTGTTTCACTTTGTCCAGGCAGCCTTTCTTCGTGGGCCTTGAGTGAGCCAATCACTTCCTCCACCGACATCTCCTCTAAATTACCAAATTGCTCGATGGCAGACGCAATTTGCAAAAACTTAGAGGGAACAGCCCTGAGTAGTTTCTTCACCACATAGGATTCTTCAATTTTTTCACCCAATGCTCGGATATTAGTGACCAAACCATTCAGCTTCATGTAAAACTCGTCGAGTTGGTCTGCATCCGTCATGTTCAATGCTTCAAACTCCCCTTTCAACGTCTGAGCTCTTGCCTTCTTTACCTTCTCCGCACCCAAACACATTGTTTTGATCGCGTTCCATGCCTCCTTTGCGTTCTTCTTCTCTGCGAGTGTCAACAAAAATTCTTCAGGGATTCCTTGATAAATGACAGCTAATGCTCGTTTATCAATCTTGTCTTCAACGACTGTTTTGTTGTCCTTCGGTTCGATGGCCTCCCACACCCCATGTGCTTGCATAAACACTTTCATCTTCATTGCCCACGTCGTGTAGTTTGTCTTTGTGAGTAGTGGATAGCTTAAACCGATCGTACTGTCTTTGATTTTGCTGGATTCCGCCATAGTTATTCAGATGTGTCTGGTCGTTTGCGTTGCTCTGATACCACGTGATAGATAATATAAGGTAAAGACAGATATATATAGATATAGTACTGCAAGTGTTTGCTTAAACGAAGAAAAGAAATTGAATTGCATTAAAAAAATAGAACTGAAGATTACAATACTTTAAATAAGGAAACAACCTCAACGGGCTTCCAAGAAAATAGCAACCACTCCTAACACCAAGTCACTACTGAACCAACGATTTATTCCATACTCCAACGTTCCTAGACCAAGTCTTACAGTAAAATAAAACAAAACATAAATTTACTTAATTTATTTTAACACATGTTTAGACTAAGTCCAACAGATAACCCCAACCCCAGTTACCAACCCCTAATAAAGAAGTTACTAATATAACTACTTTAAGCTTATCGCACTCCTTATACATTAAAAACTAATTTTATTATAATGTAAATCCGATTATCCAAACTCAAAAATTATAACATACAAAGTTTAAACAAAACATATTACAAAGTTGCTAATATCTTAGCTTCTCCAATATACCATCTACACCTCTGTATCATTAACTTGTGGTTGGCTAATACATAGTAAATTACAAGCAAGTAAACACTCACTCTCTTAATAATCAACTGTAGACTTGGGAAGCTCCATACTAAAAACCGACCTGACAACAAGTCCTAGTGTCAATTTCTTGTATTTTAATTTTCATTCCAAATGTGCAAAATGTTTGTTTAAGTATGCTAATAAATGGATATTCTTCAAGCTGTGTGTAAAAAATTGAAAGTTCAATTTTTAGGTTTTCTATGTATAAGTTGCATAATGTAACGATGTTTTGATTAGTTTTACTAGTTTAATGATACTCACAGTCATAATTTTTTTTATTTAACAATGTTACTATTTAAGTTGTAGCAAGTCATTGTTTTTGCTTTAACCTGGATTTTCAAAATCCCCTTTGATCAGTTATTTACATGTTTGGAAATTAAACAGATGGAGAAGGGTAAAGCTGTCGTGGAGGAACAAATGGACATGAAAGTAAGCCTTTTCTTGCAAGTATGTACATATATATAATGATAATATGCAGTACTCTTGTAAAGCATACAGTTATAATTGACAATTATTTACTAACTTTATGCTTGAACTAATTACTAGTAACAATCTTAGTGTAAATTTGGTACATGTATGTTATTTAAGTTCTGGCAGATATGGTATCACTCCGGATTCATAAATTACTAATTCTGGCAAATATAACATCACTCCATGTTTTCAAATTACTAATTTTATGCTTCAATTATTAGTTATCTAAATTACGGCAACTATGATATCACTCAAGATTTTCTCTCCTTTTTTTCTCTCTTTTCTACCTATATATTAATTGATATGTATATCTCTTCCAATTACTTTTTTAAATATTAAAAGAAAAACAAAACAATGCTCTATCATATGAAGTTGTAGAGTTACAACCTTAAAGTTGAACATGTATTGTAATGTCAGGAGGGTGCTCGTTCTCTCCTCGGATACCCAAAGGTTTGTTACCCTTAGGCCTTCATATGATTCCAAATTTCAAGGGAATATCCAAATTAGTTCTGTCATTCTTTTTTATAATTAGTGTTGCAAATTAATTGTAGGCCTAAAAAGAAATGACAATAGCAGAAGTGCTATTTTTTTTGCTAAATTAAGAGATGTATTAGAAAAGAGAATATACAAGGGAGATCTCCCATGCTCTATAACCAATTCTCGAGATAGAAAGCAAAACTATAAGCTGATTACATCAAAATAAGATGAGGCCTATTATATAGTACTTTAGAGAACCAAGTTGAGCTGTTAAGCCTGGTTTAACATCAACTAGAATACAATCTATAGGCTTCACTGGGCCAAAAATTCCTTTGTCATGGGCTCGGGCATTTCTTTCTCGCCATAGCTGGCAGCAAAAAACTTGGATCAAACAAAGAGCAACACTACTCTTGGCTCTGTTCTGAATATGCAGCATGTGGTTGAGATGTTCCAACCAGGTGTCGCCAACAATTGATAGATCTAACTTATGCAACAAGTTAGGGAGAACAAAACGACTATAGTGGCAGAGCAGAAATAAGTGATTATCAGTCTCATTTACTGCATAAAACAATGATAATTTCATTACGTAGGAAGATAAGTTAATCAAGCAGGAAGATATAATCATCAACTGCATCATGAAACTTCATTCACTTTATTTTACAACAACCAACTGAATCCAAATTACGACCCCTTTATTTTTCTTATAATAAAGTTTTCATTTGTTTTATAGGCTCAACACTCTCTTCATGAATCTGTCTTTTATTATTGCTAAACTGATCTAACTGATTCTGCATAGCGAACAAGATCCAGAAGAGATGAAAAGAGAGAAAAGAAAAATCGCATCTCGTGAATACAGAAAAAGAAAAGAGGTATGCCTAATACATGTTCTACTGTATGTTTTTAACGTCTACTACTATAAGATTCATAACCATATTTTATACCAGAACCATGTCGAGGAACTTAAAGAACGTTGTCATTCTCTTAATCTTGAAAACAAGTCTCTTACAATAGAGAATCAGCAACTAAAAGAAAAGCTCAACAAAATTGAAACTGATTTGGCTCTGGTCAAGGTATTTCATTAGTTTGTTTATCTTTCTTCAGGTCACTTGCTTTCACTTGCTTACATACTGAATCTCACATGAATTACAAACAATGCATGGCAGGATAAGCAAATTCAGGCCATGAAGATTTTGACTAGTGGTTTGCGCAAGTTGGGGGACTAGTGCAGGATAAGCTAAATTTATTGTAGCTTTCAAGTGTTGCTTTATGTAATTGACCGTGTCTTACAATTAAATGTGTTTTAAGTTTTTGTTGGATCATTATGACATATACCCAGAGTTTGGTCTGGTGAAATACTCTTAACTAGAGAATTAATTGATTAAGAGAATTATTATTAGTCATTCAAAATTTTCTGCATTAGTAGGAGGGTGATTGTCAGTCCACACTTCCATTGTTTAATATCTTTTTATATATGGTTTGGGAGGAGTGGTTTGGTGAAATTGAAGTGAACCTAGTCCAAGTTTATATTTTTTAAATTTTACTTTTTGAATCCTAAGTACATCCTATATATATACTGTATATAGTAATAATCTCCTTATTGCAATACAAATATTAGAGTCCCATTTCTAATTATAATTAAGAACAACCAATACATTTGTAATATTTTATACCTCCATTATTTATTAATTTTTCTCTATATAAGAATAAAAAGCTTATAAACATATGAGGGAGATATAGCTTAGACTAATAGGTTAACTGTTTGATTATTTTAATATCATTTTAGTTAGCTGCTCACTTTGTAACAGTTTTATCACAAATTATAAAATTGTTTCATATTTACATCCTGACTTATTCGATTCATCTATACAATTATATCCAACTGTCTCAAATAATTATTATCTTACTAGGCAATACATTTGTTATTACCACAACAGGAAATCGAGCAGAGGTGAAATATTATGGTTTTATTAAAGATTGTTCACGATTGTTTTTTAAGTATTTACAAGGCTAAAACATTCCATTGCTGCAGAGGTGAGTATAGGCTCTAGCAGATTGTTTGAAAGAGGTGTATAGCTTTTAAAATTGTGTAGCTAGTTTTGTGGTTGTGAAATTATGCTTTTTTTTATATTTAATCTTAAGATTTTATTTTAATACTTCTATAATTCTTCTATTGTTGTATTGAATTCTATGTTTTGTGATTTATATATGTGCATCTTAATTCTTATCGATCATGTTGATGGTAACCTCTTTATCTCTATCTTTGATTTAAATATGTTTTGTAATAGTTCTGATCTGCTTACAAAGATTCTTGAGAAGGCTATACATGTTAGATCCATTAATCTACCTCTTTTGTCAATGGACCTTTTGAAAGAAATGATACTTTTCATAAACCTTTTATTTTTTGCGAAATTGTTAGGATCTATATCAATTAACAAATTCAAAGAAGATTAGGTGAGGAAGTATTCCTTGAATATACATTTTAGCTTTGTAGTGTGTAAGTATATGTTTAAATTTCATTCTGCCTCAAGCGGAAAATGGTTGTTTAAGTTTGTTAATTAATAGGCACTTTTCAATTGTGTACGAAATTGAAATTCGATTTGTAGTTTTCTAAGTATAAGTTGCATAATACTATTTTTGTCCCTGTCATTTTTTACGGTTTTTACGTATTTGACACACATTTTAAGGCAATTATAAAGTATATTTTCGTAATTTATTTTTGAAATTTTCTTTTTCTCTATAAAAATATGTTAGAAGATTTTTTTAAAAAAATATTGGCAACTACATTTTTTTAAGACTCTAAAACTGTGTGCAGAGTTGAATATAAAAAATTGGATGGGATGGGACTGAGGGAGTAGTATAACAGTATTTTGAATAGTTTTGGTAGTTTATCATGACACTCACATTATTCTGTCTTTTTAAGTCACAGCTCAAGCCATTATTTTTTCTTCTTCAACTTCTGTTTTGTGCAACTTTGATGAGTTACTTAGATTTTTTAGGAAATTAAACAAATGGATAAGGGCAAGGCTGTTATGGAAGAACAAATGGACACCGAGGTAAGCCTTTTGTTATATATATGCAGATATAGATATAGTAGGGCAATATATAGTTCATTTGTCAAGCACATGCTACATTTATCACATGCAGTAAAAAATTACTAAGTTTATACTTGAATTACTAATTACAATTTTAATGTAAACTTAGTCTACATATAATCTTAGTGTAAGCTATTTATACTTGAATTACTAATCACAATCTTAATATTTAGTCTACATATAATCTTAGTGTAAACTAATTAGTCTAACTATCTTATTGTCTTATTTATTACCAGGTTTTCTCAACTTTTTTGTTCTTCCCTTTCTACCTATTAAATATGTATATCCATAACCCCAACCCCAATTACCAACCCCTAATAAAGAAGTTACTAATATAACTACTTTAAGCTTATCGCACTCCTTATACATTAAATATATAATTTTATTATAATGGAAATCCGATTATCCAAACTCAAAAATTATAACATACAAAGTTTAAACAAAACATATTACATATTACAAAGTTGCTAATATCTTAGCTTCTCCAATATACCATCTACACCTCTGTATCATTAACTTGTGGTTGGCTAATACATAGTAACCTTAAATTTTTAATTTTAAAAAATGGATCAACTTAAATAAGTCCAATAATTGTGGAGAGTGTAAATAATATATGGATACTAGTTTCGAAACAATAACAAAATTACAATCAAGTACATTACAAGCAAGTAAACACTCACTCTCTTAATAATCAATGTAGACTTGGGAAGCTCCATACTAAAAACCGACCTGACAATAAGTCCTAGTGTCAATTTCTTGTATTTTAATTTTCATTCCAAAAGTGCAAAATGTTTGTTTAAGTATGCTAATAAATGGATATTCTTCAAGCTGTGTGTAAAAAATTGAAAGTTCAATTTTTAGGTTTTCTATGTATAAGTTGCATAATGTAACGATGTTTTGATTAGTTTTACTAGTTTAATGATACTCACATTCATAATTTTTTTTATTTATCAATGTTACTATTTAAGTTGTAGCAAGTAATTGTTTTTGCTTTAACTTGGATTTTGGGCCCCTTTGATCAGTTATTTACATGTTTGGAAATTAAACAGATGGAGAAGGGTAAAGCCGTCGTGGAGGAACAAATGGACATGAAAGTAAGCCATTTCGTGCAAGTATGTACATATATATAATGATAATATGCAGTACTCTTGTAAAGCATAAGGTTATAATTGACAATTATTTATTAACTTTATGCTTGAACTAATTACTAGTAATAATCTTAGTGTAAACTTGGTACATGTATGTTATTTAAGTTCTGGCAGATATGGTATCACTCCAGATTCTCAAATTACTAATTAATTTTGGCAAATATAACATCAATCCAGGTTTTCATAGTACAAATTTAAGCTTCAATTATTATTTATCTAAGTTACGCAGCTATCACTCAAGATTTTCTCTCCTTTTTTTCTCTCTCTTATCTACCTATATATTAATTGATATGTATATCTCTTTCAATTACTTTTTAAAATATTAAAAGAAAAACAAAACAATGCTCTATCATATGAAATTGTACTGTAACATTGTCATGCTTTTATATGTGGTAGGAGTTATTACCTACAGTGTACTAAGATAGCTATAGAGTTACAACCTTAAATAACTTCATATTTTAATTAGAGTTGAACATGTATTGTAATGTCAGGAGGGTGATATGTGGGGAGCCTCTCTTCCAACAACAATGATTGTTCTCTCCTCGAATACCCAAAGGTTTGTTACCCTTAGGCCTTCATATGATTCCAAATTTTTATCTGAAGAAAAATGCAAGGGAATATCCAAATTAGTTCTGTCATTCTTTTTTATAATTAGTGTTGCAAATTAATTGTAGGCCGAAAGAAATGACAATAGAAGAAGTGCTATTATATTTTTGCTAAATTAAGAGATGTATTAGAAAAGAGAATATACAAGGGAGATCTCCCATGCTCTATAACCAATTAAAGCAAAACTATAAGCTGATTACATCAAAATAAGATGAGGTCTATTATATACTACTTTAGAGAACCAAGTTGAGCTGTTAAGCCTGGTTTAACATCAACTACAATACAATCTATAGGCTTCATTGGGCCAAAAATTCCTTTGTCATGGGCTCGGGCATTTCTTTCTCGCCATAGCTGGCAGCACAAAACCTGGATCAAACCAAGAGCAACACTACTCTTAGCTCTGTCCTGAATATGCAGCATGTGGTTGAGAAGTTCCTAACTTATGCAACAAGTTAGGGAGAACAAAACGACTATAGTGGCAGAGCATAAATAAGTGATTATCAGTCTCATTTACTGCATAAAACAATGATAATTTCATTACGTAGGAAGATAAGTTAATCAAGCAGGAAGATATAATCATCAACTGCATCATGAAACTTCATTCACTTTATTTTACAACAACCAACTGAATCCAAATTACGACCCCTTTAATTTTCTTATAATAAAGTTTCCATTTGTTTTATAGGCTCAGCACTCTCTTCATGAAACTGTCTTCATGAAACTGTCTTATAATAAAAATCGCATCTCGTGAATACAGAAAAAGAAAAAAGGTATGCCTAATACATGTTCTACTTTATGTTTTTAACGTCTACTACTATAAGATTCATAACCATATTTTATACCAGAACCATGTCGAGGGACTTAAAGAACGTTGTCATTCTCTTAGTCTTGAAAACAAGTCTCTTACAATAGAGAATCAGCAACTAAAAGAAAAGCTCAACAAAATTGAAACTGATTTGGCTCTCGTCAAGGTATTTCTTTAGTTTGTTTATCTTCCTTCAGGTCACTTGCTTACATATAATATTTAGGCCGTCTGAGAAAACTAACCATTATTGTTGTAGGAGGTGTAGAATTTTAACTGATTATTTATACATAAGTATATATCTGTATACTTCTCACTAGTAAAACACAAATCACACACACAGATTTGCACACCAAAAGATCTACTTTTCTTTAATCAATGATACAATATATATAGAAAGGAACTAAGGTAGTGGTAGCTATAAAACAATTTTTTCACTAACAGCATGACTAAGTCATCAACTGAACAAATCAAATAAGAAAACATTATTAATTTACTACAAATAAAAATAAGTTTAAGATTATTTTTCAACAGGAGGACCATCATTACAATTCTAAAAATTTGAGATGAAAATGTTATTAACTTGTTACATGGTCTAGATCATGATGACTACAGATAATGTAATGATAACTATATATATATAGTATCACATTTGATTTTGTAAATGAGAAGATGACCTTTTATTAGTTGTTGTGGCACATGATTATATAAAGTTTTATGCCTTAAATGATTAGTGTCAAAATTAGGGTATACTTCTGCAATATAAAATTTTATTTCTGCCCCAGCTAATATTATTACATAATTAAGATAAATTCATAGAACAAACATGCGTGTGCACGTTCTCCTGCTTGTCATACTGAATCTCACATGAATTACTAACAATGCATGGCAGGATAAGCAAATTCAGGCCATGAAGATTTTGACTAGTGGTTTGCGCAAGTTGGGGGACTAGTGCAGGATAAGCTAAATTTGTTGTAGCTTTCAAGTGTTGCTTTATGTAATTGACCGTGACTTACAATTAAATGTGTTTTAAGTTTTTGTTGGATCATTATGTACCCAGAGTTTGGTCTGGTGGAATACTCTTAGCTAGAGAACTAATTGATTAAGAGAATTATTATTAGTCATGCCAAATTTTCTGCATTATGTTTTGTAATACTTTAAAGCAAAACTTGTTGGAGAACATACTTCTCCATTTGAGCCTACTCCTACAATTTTTGCCACTTACATATATAAAAGGCTTAACGCAAAAAATTACCCATTATTTATTTTATAATTATAATTAAGAACAACCAATATATTTGTAATATTTTATACCTCCATTATTTATTAATTGTGCTCTATATAAGAATAAAAAGCTTATAAAGATATGAGGGAGATATAGCTTAGCATAATAGGTTAATTGTTTGATTATCTCTAGTATCATTTTAGTTAGCTGATGAATTTGTAACAGTTTTATATCACAAATTATAAAATTGTTTCATATTTACATCCTGACTTATTCGATTCATCTATACAATTATATCCAACCGTCTCAAATAATTATAATCTTACTAGGCAATACAAATGTTATTACCACAACAGGAAGTCCAGTACCCAATTTCCTGACAAAGCATATTAATATTAGATTTCATTTTGTAACGGATCATGTCATGAAAGGAACAATAAACGACAGACATTTTCGCCAAGTCATTATTAGAAGTCACATTCACAAACCAAATCAATGAACTTGAAATGATAAGTTATAAAAAGTAGTAAGTAGTACAAATACTGATGCACATGTGAGACAAAGTACATAAAATACTAACATGGTCAAATCCTATTGCACGTCAAATCCTGATCGAGTAAAATTCTAAAAGTATTGTGTAATCCTTATGACACATCAATAATATATATAAACCATTCAAATTCAGTATTTGTTCTAAAAATAAATACTAATATCTCTTTGATATCACATGATTTTATGAGTTAAGTGATGAAATTTTAATTATTTTGTTTCTAAAGAAACTATTCTAATGCATGTGAGATAATTATGCGGGAAACGATTCTAATTCATGTGAGATAATTATGCGGAAACGATTCTAATTCATGTGAGATAATTATGCACACAGTTGCGTATTTCTAGGCGTAATATACACGTCTATTGTAGATATACATTAATAGTTATGTACAATTAACTATGATTACAAGAAACTAGCACCGCCAATTATTCTCACAAATCACATCAAGTAGCTTGTTTTGTTTGTCTATAGACTGTCTAAAATCATGTTAGCTTTTATAAAACTAATAATATTCCCACATCAGTTTTTATACACAAACATCGTTTCTCCTCTCTCTCGTAAACTTAAACTAGAACCCTAATTCTCAACAATGACAAATACTAGTGTCTCTACATGCCTTTCAAGCTTCTTCAACAAAACCTTACTTTCAACATAATCATGAAATCGGCCCAAACAACTTCAAAACACATCATGATCACAATGAAATCCATCCTAATTTTCACGTCATTCAAGATTTTCTTGAAAAAAGCAACATTGATTTTGCCTTAACTAACCCCATTGTTATTTAGATAAAGATGCTATGCAGATTTGGGGCACAAAAAAGTACATAAGAAAAAAGGTAGTATCTTTTTCCACAATGGTCATAGGAGGTATGAAATCACCCGTGAAGTGATTGAAGCAGCTCTATAGCTACCTATTCTAATTGACAGATCTCCTTATATCATTCTACTAAGGTCCTATTTTATTATTTCATGATATTGATGTACAGTTATGAGTTTTCCAAGATGAGGGAACTGTTCAGAACCAAGCTTAGGAAATGCAGAATTTCTATTTTGAATGTATTATTAGATGCTTTCTCAGCAATGTATTTAACTTTGATGCTCTTCTAGTTGTGTCTCTGCAAATTGGTTATTCATACCGTTGATGATGAATGGCTACTTATGTTCAAAATTACTAATAATGACATTCAAGATAATGAGAGTAAGGACGAGAAAAATAAATTACATGAAAGGTTGTGATTCTTGTGGAGGTCGAGCATTTTTTCCAAAGAAAACTTCTTACTCAGTATTGTGGCAACAAATCTTGACGCTTCTCTTGTCACTTCTTTCCAACCATGTTCCTGACACAAGAAGCTTATTTTGTAAAATAGAAGAAAATAACGGCATTGAGAATGACTGTTAAGTCAGATTCTGATGAAGATGACACTACAACTCTAAATTCAAAGCTAAATATTAATAAAGTTACAGATAATGACGCAAGTAAGGAGGTCACTGCATTTGGACTTTTGTCAAAGAGGAAAATGATATTGCTCAAGGTGCAAATGACTATACATTACTCTCCTACACTGTCTACTTTTATATAGAACATGAATCATCAGGAGCTATTCCTCTAAAGGAGGCCAATACAGATAAAGATGCTTCTATTCCTGATGTTGGTGGAATTCTTGACAAGTCATCAGCTAAGTCAATATCTAGTCTTGATGCTGGTCATCCTGGTACTCACAATTTGAAAAGGAAGACAAAAGATAAAGTTGTATATTACAGAAAGAAATCAAGATATCAATCTCCACAGAAAGGTTAATAGCACACAAGAAGTTGAATCTCAAAGGGATTCAACGGGTGCTAATGACCTTATCACATAAGACCCACCTTCTCAAAGTGAAGGTTCACACACTGCTATTGGAAGGACAATTCCCTGACACTGCTGAAGGAGGTTCTGAATAAGTGGAATTTGATATTATACCGCACACAAAGAATAAAGAAGCTCATCAGGATCATAGAGCTGAGTTCGATACAATATTGAATGATTCAATATTTATGATAACCCAAAAGAACCTTCAGCTCAAAGGGTTTCTTCAAAGCTTCATGCCCCACAAGAACGATCAAGTCAAATTCTTGATGAATGCACCACTACGACTCTCGATGATGCTGCATATGCTAACACTTCAATATTTCTTGATCCTAAGGTTGAAATGGTTGCTGCAAAGAAGAATATTATAGTTATTCTTGTAACTCCTCTAATATCCATTCATATGGATTCTTCTGTTGAAGATACATATCTAATTAGTACTATTATTTTATCAGCTATTATGACTAAAATAGACCCTTGTGTGAGGATACCCCTATTTATATAACTGTAGACCACTCTTTCTGGCCCTATCTTATTTCTTCATTTGGGAGTGATTTGAGCCTTTAAAATGGGAGTTTGGGAAAATAATTAGTGAAAAATTAAGAAACTGTGAGATTGTCTTTTATGCTGGAAAAATGAGAGGTAGACTTGAGAGAGAAGTCTGGGACTTCTAGTGCCTTAAATATTGCTATTCAAAAGTGATATATGTGTGAGAAATGATGAGATTGTTTTAAAATAATAAATAGATTTAAGGGTCTTTCTATTTCATCTACACATCAGGATAACAAAATTGTCAAATCTAAAGTTGACCTAAAACTTAAGGGTGTAGTAGAACAGTTCTCTCATGATGATGATCCTGACATGCATGCCACATCCTAGTGATGTTGCTGATAATAATGGTGATGATAATGATGTTGCTGGTAATATAGATGAGATTCTTATTAGAAGTTATCCCACATCATTTGTGGAAGGGGCAGATGACAAGAATATAAGCATCCAGATAACTCTATAGTATGAGGTCTTTTGGGAGGTACCCAAAAACAAATAAGTGTGGGCGCGGTCCAGAGCGGATAATATCATACCAATATGAAGTTAGGCCTGCTCAGCAAAAGCCCAACAAGTGGTATCAGAGCTTTAAGTTGTAACGGTCCATAACAATCTCAGAAGGGCTCCCAAATAGGCCTAGGGAAAGACAGATGGGCTAACCCAATATAGGCTTAAGGAAAAGGCAGGTGGACCTTCCAGTATGGGCCAATGGGGAGGCAGAAAGCCAGAAGACAGGTGTCGGGCCCGATGTGTGAAGGGGATATTGTTGGAAGTTGTACCATATTGTTTGTGGGAGGGGCAGATGACTAGAATATAAGCAGTTAGATAAATCCATTAGTATGAGCCCTTTTGGGAGGTGCCCAAAAAAAATTCTTTCATGATCGGCATAGAGCGGACAATATCATACTAATGTGGAGTTAGGCCTGCTCAGCAAAAGCCCAACAATTCTAAAATCTATGATCAAAGCCTCTAAAGCTTATATATTTCAATTCTCTCATATTTCCTTGATGTTGTATTGAAGATATTAAGACAACATAAATGGAACAATTCATGGAGATTGTCGAGTTAAAATATCTCTTATCAAGTTGTACATGTTCATGCTGATCTGACTCCCAATGCACTTTCAAATCCAGATATGCAAACTCTTCTAGATGCTACTACCACTAAGCATAAGTGGGCTACTATAATGCAAGTGTTAAAAGCTTAACATTACTTAACAAATTATTGTTCTATAGTAACACCTCTCAATTAGTGTTACAATAGTGATAAAGCTAATGTTGCAGAAAAATGTAACACCAACACCGTGTATCACATTAGTTACTTTTTAATTTAAAAAAATTGAAATGAATATATTATCATAAAACTTGTACTAAAATTATATTTTGTATTATAAATTAATCATGCATGAAATGTATAATATAATACATATATATTATTAAATCATCATTCAAAATTTTCTGTTTGTGTTTCTCAATATAGTATTTATGATAAATTATCTAACAATATCATTCATTAATTTTATATGACCAAACACATCAAAAATATGTCCCACAAAAAGTTTATGTTCATCTTCGCAATAATTTCTCATTTTTATTGACACAACTTCTAAATATATTTATCACTAACTTCTCGTTGCCATCAATCAAGTAATTCATTTTTTTGTGATAAAAAGATTACTGAACTCAAGTTTTAGGGAAACTAATTATTACAAATAGTAATATCCAATATCAATTAATTTCATATTTATAAAATCATAAAATAATAGTATTGTACTATTATGTATAATATACATCACATTCACTAAAATATTTATAATATTAGAGTACCATTTATTCAAATCATACATAATACGTAAAACTTTCTAGCATATGCTTAAGTTTATCATTTTTGGTAGAGCTTGAATGAAGTGATGACTTCAAGCCCCTTAATAAATTTGTCCAAGTCTTCACCACTCAAGACTTCTTCTTCTGTGGATGATCCTCTCATCTGCTTCATTCAAATCCATGCTCGTTAATCACCTTGCCAAAGCTAACAATATTTTACTTCAAGTTAAGAGTCCGTACATCTCGATCCAGTTTTTCCTGCCGGCCTGCAAGTTGTGAGCTATTCCTCAAAAGAAGGCCAATATAGATAAAGATGCCTTTATTCCTGATGTTGGTGGAATTCTTGACAAGTCATCAGCTAAGTCATTATCTAGTCTTGATACTGGTCAAGCTGGTACTGACAATTTGAAAACGAAGACAGAAGATAAAATTGTATGTTATAGAAATAAATCAAGGTATCAATCTCCACAGAAAGGTTACAGCACACAAGAAGTTGAATCTCAAAGGGATTCAACAGGCGTTAATGACCTTGTCAAAAAAGAACCACCTGATCAAAGTGAAGGTTCACACACTACTACTGGAAGGACAATTCCCTGACACTGCTCAAGGAGGTTCTGAAAAAATGGAAATTTAATATTGTACCGCACAAAAAGGATAAAGAAGCTCATCAGGAGCATATAGTCTGAGTTCGATGCAATATTGAATGATTCAATATTTGCGATAAGCCAACAAGAACTCTCAGCTTAAAGGGTTATATAAGCTTCATGCCCCACAAGAACGATCAGGTCAAAGTCTTGATGAAGGCACCACTACGACTCCCGATGATGCTGCATATGCTGACACTTCAATATTTCTTGATCTTAAGTTGAAGTGGTTGATGCAAAGAAGAATGCTAGTGTTATTCTTGTAACTCCTCTAATATCCATTCATATGGATTCTTCTTTTGAAGGTACATATTTATTGTACTATTATTTTATATTCTAGTATGGCTAAAAATAGACCCTTGTGTGAGGATACCCTTATTTATATGATTGTAGACCACTCTTTCCGGCCCTCTCTAATTTTTTCATTTGGGAGTGATTTGAGCCTTTCAAGTGGGAATGTGGGAAACAATTAGTGAAAAATTGAAGAAACTGAGAGGCCGTCTTTTATGCTGGAAAAATGAGGGGTAGACTTGAGAGAGAAGTCAGGGACTTCTAGTGCCTTAAATATTGCTTTTGAAAAGTGATATATGTGTGAGAAGTGATGAGATCGCTTTAAAATAATAAAGAGATTTAGGGGTCTTTCTGTTTCAGCTACACATTAGGATAAAGAATTTCCAAATCTAAAGTTGACTAAAAATTTAAGGGTGTAGTATAACATTTCTCTCATGATGATGATCCTGACAAGCATGCCACATCCTAGTGATATTGATGATAAAATTGATGATGATAATGATATTGCAGGTAATATAGATGAGATTCTTATTAGAAATTGTCCCACATCATTTATGGGAGTGGCAGATAACTAGAATATAAGCAGCCAAATAACTCCATTAGTATGAGGCCTTTTGGGAGGTGCCCAAAAACAAATCCGTGCAGGCTCGGCCCAGAGTGGAAAATATCATACTAATGTGGAGTTAGGCCTGCTCAGTAAAAGCCCAACAAGTGGTATTAGAGCTTCGAGTTGTAACGGTCCAAAACAATCTCAGACGGAATCCCAGATAGGCCTAGGGAAAGGCAGATGGGCTAACCCATATGGGCTCAAGGAAAAGGCAGGTGGACCTTCCAGTATGGGCCAATGGGGAGGCAGAAAGCTAAAAGAATTCCAGTATGGGTCAAGGGGGATCCAGATCACACAATCAGCAGGAAAAATCGACAGGTGCTGGGCTCGATATTTGAAGGGTGAGATTGTCAGGAGTTATCCCACATCATTTGTGGGAGGGCAGATGACTAGAATATAAGCAGCCAGATAACTGCATTAGTATGAGGCCTTTTGGGAGGTGCCCAAAAACAAATCCGTGCGGGCTCGGCTAGAGCGGACAATATCATATTAATGTGGAGTTAGGCCTTCTCAGCAAAAGCCCAACAATTCTAAAATCTATGATCAAAGCCTCTAAAGCTTATATATTTTGATTCTCTCATCTTGCCTTGATGTTGAATTGAAGATATTAAGACAACATGAATGTACCAATTCTTGGAGATTATGGAGAAAAAAATATCTCTTATCAAGTTGCACATGTTCATGTTGTTGCTCTTAAAGCTACTACCAATATGCCATAAGTGGGATACTATAATGTCAGTGTTACAAGCAACGTTACATTAGTTAAAAAATTGTTATTCTATTGTAACTGCTCTCAATTAGTGTTACAATAGCGATAAAGCTAATGTTGAAGAAAACTGTAACACCAATACCGTGTATCACATTAGTTACTTTTTAATTTTAAAATATTGAAATGAATATATTATCATAAAAATTGTATTACAATTATATTTTGTATTATTAATTAATCATGCATGAAATGTATAATATAATACATAGATATTATAAAATCATCATTCAAATTTTTCTATCGGTGTTCCTCAATATAGTATTTATGATAAATTATCTAACAATATCATTCATTAATTTAATATGACCAAACACATCAAAAATGTGTCCCACAAAAAGTTTATGTTCATGTTCGTCGTAATTTCTCATTATTATTCGCACAACTTCTAAATATATTTATCAATAACTTCTCGTAGCCATCAATCAAATAATTCATTATTGTGATAAAAAAAGTAATGAACTCAAGTTTTAGTGTAACTAATTATTAGTAACATCCAATATCAATTAATTTTAAATTATAAAATCATAAAATACTAGTATTTACTATTATGTATAATATACATCAGTTCACAAAAATATTTATAATAATTAGAGTACCATTAATTCAAATCATACATAATTCGTAAAACATTCTAGCATATGCTTAAGTTTAGCATATTTGGTAGAGCTTGAATAAAGTGATGACTTCAAGCCCCTTAATAACTTCTCGAAGTCTTTACCGCCTCACGACTTTTTCTTCTTTTGTGATCCTGCTGATCTGCGGACATTCAAATCCATGCTCTGTTAACCACCTTGCTAACTATATTTAATCCTAAACAATCAATAGTCCGTACGTCCCGATTCAGTTTTTCCTTCCAGCCTGCAAGTTGTGAGTTCCCCTTCCGATTCTCCAATTGCGTATGTGAAACAATAACCACAGCATTTCCTGGAAAATTTCGAGGCTTAATCTTGAAAGATGCATATGCCGCAGGATAGCCCATCCTAGGAACAGTGTGTGACTGATGTGATTTGATGATAACATCACATCTCAGGATTCTTAGTTCGATATCAGCTTCATCTACTCCTTGCATCGCCAGATATGGGTTCTGCATTGTCTATAATTTAGCGGAGACATGTATGAGATTTATCCATGAATGAAAATGGAGATGTTTTTTTAAGACATTGACATGTTGAAACTAATACATATGCCTTATTTATATGAAATTTAGGGGTATAATAAATTGGAATTGACAGGATATGCTAGATTACAAAGATTCAATTTGGATTTTTGACTTTGACTTAATTTAGTAAAATCCATGGACGTCATGGAAATTAAAACGTCTTTTAGAATATTAAGATATTATGATATATTGGGTCAAAAAAGAAAGATCTTAATATTTGACTAAAATTCTATATTATCCTTTAAACGTATTAAACATGTATGAAACTAATACATAATTGTCTATTTATATGAAATTTAGGGGTATAATAAAATTGAGATTGTGAGCATATCTGTTTCAAAGATTCAAGTTGGATTTTGACTTTGAATTTATTCAATGAAATCCATGGATGTTTAAAAATTAAAATGTCTTCTAAGATAGTAAGATATTAGGAGATATTAGGATATATTTAGTCAAAAAAGAAATATGGTGGGATTTGACTAAGATTGTAAGATACTATCTTAGGAGATATTTAGTCACAAAAGAAAGATATCCTCGATTAAAACGTCTTATAAGATTCTAACATATTAGGATATATTTATTGAGAGATATTCATATTTCAATGAGAACACTTAATTAATAAATAATAAAATTTAATTCCAGCCAGTCATACATATCTACGTATATTAATCCAATATATGATTTATATTCATTTTCCACAACTCTTTAATTCTATCCAAATTTTCATAAACCACAATCATCTCTTTTCTACTTGAACAACGATTGCCCACAACCATCCACTACCACATACAACCATGAACTTTAGCCACCAATATCATTATCTAGATAAATTTATTTTAAAAATAACTACATTCAAATTTCAAATCATTGCATGACCACTTTTTCCATCCATTTCTTTCCACTCAATATCATATGCCAACACCAAAAACTATATGTAAACCACCTGATTTAAGAAATTATCACAATCATACACACTTACTAAAATCAAACTGTCACAAATTCCAAATATTTAAATCATAGGAACGACTACTTAGCTACCACTTTTCACCACGTATCCACCATCACAATAACCAGTGGCATCACTAACTACATACCATCACCATATCTAGATAATCAAATATAAGCCGGAATGACCATAAAAATCACAAAACTAGATAGAACTTGAAAGTAAATAATGTGCATAAAAGAAACCACAGACATAAACAACTTCAAAGAAATAAATAATTTATCGATGAAACATGCAGTGCTGAATAACATAACATAATATATCTAAAAAATTGGTCATGCAATATTAAATTCGAATTTCCTATTTATTTAATTAATTAAGTCACACTTAATTAATAACACAAATAATTTGAATTACTTACATTTTATTTAAGTCCGAATTTAAATTAAATAATCCTTCAATCATCTTTGTGCGACCCTTTAGGTTATGTTACGTTGGCAACAATTTTAAATCTAATTTCAAATCATAAACAATGAGCGGCATCTAGTAATACCCATTGTTACCCAAGTATTAATTATTAAATTGGTGATCAATTAAACTTTCGTGAATAATGTACAATGTAATATAATTCCTTTAGCCTTATATTATAGATCAAACTCGAGGCATGCATTGTGTCATCCTCTTTAACGTTCAATCCTTCTTTCCTTGATCAATGAATAAACTATTAAACAAATCAGTATTTGAGCACGACCATGTATTTATAGTCTTACCCAATCAAGAGGCCAATAATATCACTCCTTTAATACATGAGGGCTAAATCCCATCTAGATCATTCATATTCTCATACGATTCATAATGTACCCAATCTCTATAACCAATTAAAGCAAAACTATAAGCTGATTCCTTTGTCATGGTTTAACATCAACTAGAATACAATCTATAGGCTTCATTGGGCCAAAAATTCCTTTGTCATGGGCTTGGGCATTTCTTTTTCGCCATAGCTGGCAGCAAAAAACCTGGATCAAACCAAGAGCAACACTACTCTTGGCTCTGTCCTGAATATGCAGCATGTGGTTGAGAAGTTCCAAACTTATGCTACAAGTTAGGGAGAACAAAACGACTATAGTGGCAGAGCATAAATAAGTGATTATCAGTCTCATTTACTGCATAAAACAATGATAATTTCATTACTAGGAAGATATGTTAATCAAGCAGGAAATATAATCATCAACTGCATCATGAAACTTCATTCACTTTATTTTACAACACCAACTTAATCCAAATTACGACCCTTTAATTTTCTTATAATAAAGTTTCCATTTGTTTTATAGGCTCAGCACTCTCTTCATGAAACTGTCTTTATTATTGCTAAACTGATCTAATTGATTCTGCATAGCGAACAAGATCCAAAAGAGATGAAAAGAGAGAAAAGGAAAATCGCATCTCGTGAATACAGAAAAAGAAATAAGGTATGCCTAATACATGTTCTACTTTATTTTTAATGTCTACTACTATAAGATTCATAACCATATTTATACCAGAACCATGTCGAGGAACTTAAAGAACGTTGTCATTCTCTTAATCTTGAAAACAAGTCTCTTACAATAGAGAATCAGCAACTAAAAGAAAAGCTCAACAAAATTGAAACTGATTTGTCTCTCGTCAAGGTATTTCTTTAGTTTGTTTATCTTCCTTCAGGTTACTTGCTTTCACTTGCTTACATATAATATTTAGGCCGTCTGAGAAAACTAACCATTATTGTTGTAGGAGGTGTAGAATTTTAACTGATTATTTAACATAAGTATATATCGTATACTTCTCACTAGTAAAACACAAATACACACCCAGATTTGCACACCAAAAGATATACTTTTCTTTAATCAATGATACAATATATATAGAAAGGAACTAAGGTAGCTATAAATCAGGAAAACTAGTAATGGGCCTAACAACTCCTACTAATCCCGTGCCACTTATTATGAGTCCTACCATTTCTCCACTAACAGCATGGACTAAGTCATCAACTGAACAAATCAAATAAGAAAACATTATTAATTTACTACAAATACAAATAAGTTAAGATTATTTTTCAACAATCTCCCCTCTAATCTTAAACTTAGCTGAACAGAATTTATGAAGCACTTCTCTTCATTTTGTGATGCACTTCTCACCACCATCTCTCATTTTGTGATGCACTTCTCACCACTATCAAGTTTGATGAACTTCTCAATAAAAACAATTTTTTTGTTGATGCACTTCTCATCAACGTCATTTTTGTTTGCCGGAGCACTTCTCTCCTGGTGCACTAATCACCCACACTTCTAAAACAAAATTTCTTTCACAACCACTTGTGCCATGATATCTTTCTGATTATTTTCACTCCTCAATTTTCTCCTCAATTTTCTCCTTAATTTTTATCATGCTTCTCTTTCTCTTCCCATGCTTCTCTCTCGTAAACTTTTTTCTTGATACCTCATTAAATATAAATTGAGAAATTTTTTGATGCCATTAAATATGATAAATAAATACTGAACATATATATATAGGTGTATATTTTAAAATATCTTACAAAGCCTTTGATCATGAGGCTGGCATACAAGTGTAGAATTTTAACTGATTATTTATACATAAGTATATATCTCTATACTTCTTCCTAGTAAAACACAAATCACACACACATGTTTGCACACCAAAAGATCTACTTTTCTTTAATCAATGATACAATATATATAGAAAGGAACTAAGGTACTGGTAGTTATAAATCAGGAAAACTTGTAATGAGCCTAACAACTCCTTCTACCCCCTGCCACTTATTGAGTCCTATAATTTCTTCCACTAACAGCATGACTAAGTCATCAACTGAACAATCAATAAGAAAACATTATTAATTTACTACAAATAAAAAGTTTGATTATTTTTCAATAGGAGGACCATCATTACAATTGTAAAAATTTGAGATGAAATGTTATTACTTGTTACATCTGATGACTACAGAGTATACATTATATATATATATATATATATATATATATATTATATATATTATGTCACATTTGATTGTAAATGACCTTTATTAGTTGTTGTAGCTTAAGTGTTGCTTTATGTAATTGACCGTGACTTACAATTAAATGTGTTTTAAGTTTTTGTGGATCATTATGATAGCCCAGTTTGGTCTGGTGGAATACTCTTAGCTAGAGAATTAATTAATTATGTCATGCAAAATTTTCTGTTTATGTTGTTACTAAAGCAAAACTTGTTGGAGAACATTCTCCATTCCTACTCCTACAATTTTTGTCACTTAGGCTTAACGTAAAAAAATATTTATTTAAATTAATTAGTAGAGGGTGATTGTGTCAGTCCACACTTCCATTGTTTAATATCTTTTTATTTATATATGCTTTGGGGAAGTGGTTTGTGGCAATTGAAGTGCACTAGTCCAAGTTATATTTCTTTTTTACTTTATGAATCCTAGGGTACCCATATATATTGTGTACATAATAATAATCTCTTTATTGCAATACAAACATTACAATCCCATTTCTAATTATAATTAAGAACAACCAATACATTTGTAATATTTTATACCTCCATTATTTATTAATTTGCTCTGTATAAGAATAAAAAGCTTATAAAGATATGAGGGAGATATAGCTTAGCATAATAGGTAACTGTTTGATTATCTCTAGTATCATTTTAGTTAGCTGATGAGTTTGTAACAGTTTTATATCACAAATTATAAAATTGTTCATATTTACATCCTTACTTATTCCAGTCATCTATACAATTATATCCAACGGTCTGAAATAATTATATCTACTAGGCAATACAAATGTTATTACCACAACAGGAAGTCCAGTACCCAATTTCCTGACAAAGCATATTAATATTAGATTTTTTTGTAACGGATCATGTCATGAAAGTAACAATAAACGACAGACATTTTCGCCAAGTCATTATTAGAAGTCACATTCACAAACCAAATCAATGAACTTGAAATGATAAGTTATAAAAAGTAGTAAGTAGTACAAATACTGATGCACAGGTGAGACAAAGTAGATAAAATACTAACATGGTCAAATCCTATTGCACGTCAAATCCTGATCGAGTAAAATTCTAAAAGTATTGTGTAATCCTTATGACACATCAATAATATATATAAACCATTCAAATTCAGTATTTGTTCTAAAAATAATACTAATATCTCTTTGATATCACATGATTTTATGAGTTAAGTGAAGAAATTTTAATTATTTTGTTTCTAAAGAAACTATTCTAATGCATGTCAGATAATTATGCGGAAACGATTCTAATTCATGTGAGATAATTATGCACACAGTTGCGTTATTTCTAGGCGTAGTATACAAGTCTATTGTCTATTGTAGATATACATTAATAAATTAACTATGATTACAAGAACCTAGCACCGCCAATTATTCTCACAAATCACATCAAGTCGCTTGTTTTGTTTGTCTATAGACTGTCTAAAATCATGTTAGTTTTTATAAAACTAATAATATTCCCAAATCAGTTTTTATACACAAACATCGTTTCTCCCCTCTCTCGTAAACTTAAACTAGAACTCTAATTCTAAACAATGACAAATACTAGTGTCTCTACATGCCTTTCAAGCTTCTTCAACAAAACCTTACTTTCAACATAATCATGAAATCGGCCCAAACAACTTCAAAGCACATCATGATCACAATGAAATCCATCCTAATTTTCACGTCATTCAAGATTTTCTTGAAAAAAGCAACATTAATTTTGCCTTAACTAACCCCACTATTAGATGCTATGCAGATTTGGGACACAAAAAAGTACATAAGAAAAAAGGTAGTATCTTTTTTCACAATGGCAATAGGAGGTATGAAATCACCCCTGAAGTGATTGAAGCAGCTCTATAGCTACCTATTCTAATTGACAAATCTCCTTATATCATTCTACTGAGGTCCTATTTTATTATCTCAGGATATTGATGTACAGTTATGAGTTTTCCAAGATGAGAGAACTGTTCAGAACCAAGCTTAGGAAATGCAGAATTTCTATTTTGACTGTATTATTAGATGCTTTGTCAGCAATGTATTTAACTTTGATACTCTTCTAGGTGTGTCTCTGCAAATTGGTTATTCATACCGTTGATGATGAATGGCTACTTATGTTCAAAATTACTAATAATGACATTCAAGATAATGAGAGTAGGGACCAGAAAAATAAATTACATGAAAATAAATTACGAGAAAAATAATTCCAAAGAAAACTTTACTCAGTATGTGGCAACAAATCTTGACGCTTCTCTTGTCACTTCTTTCCAACCATGTTCCTGACACAAGAAGCTTATTTTGTAAAATAGAAGAAAATAACGGCATTGAGAATGACTGTTAAGTCAGATTCTGATGAAGATGACACTACAACTCTAAATTCAAAGCTAAATATTAATAAAGTTGCAGATAATGACGCAAGTAAGGAGGTCACTGCATCTGGACTTTTGTCAAAGAGGAAAAGGATATTGCTCAAGGTGCAAATGACTATACATTACTCTCCTACACAGTCTACTTTTATATAGAACATGAATCATCAGGAGCTATTCCTCTAAAGGAGGCCAATACAGATAAAGATGCTTCTATTCCTGATGTTGGTGGAATTCTTGACAAGTCAATATCTAGTCTTGATGCTGGTCAACCTGGTACTGACAATTTGAAAAGGAAGACAAAAGATAAAGTTGTATATTACAGAAAGAAATCAAGATATCAATCTCCACAGAAAGGTTACAACACACAAGAAGTTGAATCTCAAAGGGATTCAATGGGTGCTAATGACCTTATCACATAAGACCCACCTTCTCAAAGTGAAGGTTCACATACTGCTATTGGAAGGACAATTCCATGACACTGCTGAAGGAGGTTCTGAATAAGTGGAATTTGATATTATACAACACAGAAAGGATAAAGAAGCTCATCACGATCATAGAGCTGAGTTTGATACTTTATTGAATGATTCAATATTTACGATAACCCAAAAAGAACCCTCAGTTCAAAGGGTTGAAGAAGCTTCAAAGCGTCATGCCCTACAAGAACGATCAAGTCAAAGTCTTGATGAATGCACCACTATGACTCCCGATGATGATGCATATGCTAACACTTCAATATTTCTTGATCCTAAGGTTGAAATGGTTGCTGCAATGAAGAATACTATTGTTATTCTTGTAACTCCTCTAATATCCATTCATATGGATTCTTCTATTGAAGGTACATATCTAATTAGTACTATTATTTTATCTGCTATTATGACTAAAAATAGACCCTTGTGTGAGGATACCCCTATTTATATAACTGTAGACCACTCTTTCTGGCCCTATCTTATTTCTTCATTTGGGAGTGATTTGAGCCTTTAAAGTGGGAGTTTGGGAAAATAATTAGTGAAAAATTAAGAAACTGAGAGATCGTCTTTTATGCTGGAAAAATGAGAGGTAGACTTGAGAGCGAAGTCTGGGACTTTTAGTGCCTTAAATATTGCTATTGAAAAGTGATATATGTGTGAGAAATGATGAGATTATTTTAAAATAATAAATAGATTTAAGGGTCTTTCTATTCCATCTACACATCAGGATAAAAAAATTGTCAAATCTAAAGTTGACCTAAAACTTAAGGGTGTAGTAGAACAGTTCTCTCATGATGATGATCCTGACATGCATGCCACATCCTAGTGATGTTGCTGATAATAATGGTGATGATAATGATGTTGCAGGTAATATAGATGAGATTCTTATTAGAAGTTGTCCCACATCATTTGTGGGAGGGGCAGATGACTAGAATATAAGCATCCAGATAACTCTATTATTATGAAATCTTTTGGGAGGTATCCAAAAACAAATAATTGCGGGCGCGGCCCAGAGCAGACAATATCATACCAATATGAAGTTAGGCCTGCTCAGCAAAAGCCCAACAAGTGGTATCAGAGCTTCAAGTTGTAACGGTCCATAACAATCTCAGAAGGGCTCCCAAATAGGCCTAGGGAAAGACAGATGGGCTAACCCAATATAGGCTTAAGGAAAAGGCAGGTGGACCTTCCAGTATGGGCCAATGGGGAGGCAGAAATCCAGAAGACAGGTGTCGGGCCCGATGTATGAAGGGGGAGATTTTTGGGAGTTGTACCATATTGTTTGTGGGAGGGGCAGATGACTAGAATATAAGTAGTTAGATAAATCTATTAGTATGAGCCCTTTTGGGAGGTGCCCAAAACAAATTCGTTCGGGATCGGCCCAGAGCGGACAATATCATACTAATGTGGAGTTAGGCCTACTCAGCAAAAGCCCAACAATTCTAAAATCTATGATCAAAGCCTCTAAAGCTTATATATTTCGATTCTCTCATCTTGCCTTGATGTTGTATTGAAGATATTAAGACAACATGAATGGAACAATTCACGGAGATTGTCGAGTGAAAATATCTCTTATCAAGTTGTACATGTTCATGCTGATCTGACTCCCAATGCACTTTCAAATCCAGATATGCAAACTATTCTAGATGCTACTACCACTATGCTATAAATGGGCTACTATAATGCAAGTGTTAAAAGCTTAACATTAGTTAACAAATTATTGTTCTATAGTAACACCTCTCAATTAGTGTTACAATAGTGATAAAGCTAATGTTGCAGAAAAATGTAACACCAATACCGTGTATCACATTAGTTACTTTTTAATTTTGAAAAATTAAAATGAATATATTTTCATAAAACTTGTATTAAAATTATATTTTGTAGAATTAATTAATCATGCATGAAAAGTTAATATAATACATATATATTATTAATTTATCATTCAAAATTTTCTATTTGTGTTCCTCAATATAGTATTTATGATAAATTATCTAACAATATCATTCATTAATTTTATATGACCAAACACATCAAAAATGTGTCCCACAAAAAGTTTATGTTCATGTTCGCAATAATTTCTCATTTTTATTTACACAACTTCTAAATATATTTATCACTAACTTCTCGTTGCCATCAATCAAGTAATTCATTTTTTTTGTGATAAAAAGATTAATGAACTCAAGTTTTAGGGAAACTAATTATTACAAATAGTAATATCCAATATCAATTAATTTTATATTTATAAAATTATAAAATAATAGTATTGTACTATTATGTATAATATACATCACATTCACAAAAATATTTATAATATTAGAGTACCATTTATTCAAATCATACATAATAAGTAAAACTTTCTAACATATGCTTAAGTTTATCATTTTTGGTAGAGCTTGAATGAAGTGATGACTTCAAGCCCCTTAATAAATTTCTCCAACTCTTCACCACTCAAGACTTCTTCTTCTGTGGATGATCCTCTCATCTGCTACATTCAAATCCATGCTCGTTAATCACCTTGCCAAAGCTAACAATATTTTACTCTAAGTTAAGAGTCCGTACATCTCGATCCAGTTTTTCCTGTCGGCCTGCAAGTTGTGAGCTATTCCTCTAAACAAGGCCAATATAGATAGAGATGCCTCTATTCCTGATGTTGGTGGAATTCTTGACAAGTCATCAGCTAAGTCATTATCTAGTCTTGATACTGGTCAAGCTGGTACTGACAATTTGAAAACGAAAATAGAAGATAAAATTGTATATTACAGAAATAAATCAAGGTATCAATCTTCACAAAAAGGTTACAGCACACAAGAAGTTGAATCTCAAAGGGATTCAACAGGCGTTAATGACCTTGTCACAAAAGAACCACCTTCTCAAAATGAAGGTTCACACACTACTACTGGAAGGACAATTCCCTGACACTGCTCAAGGAGGTTCTGAAAAAATGGAATTTAATATTGTATCGCACACAAAGGATAAAGAAGCTCATCAGGAGCATATAGCTGAGTTCGATGCACTATTGAATGATTCAATATTTGCGATAAGCCAACAAGAACTCTCAGCTTAAAGAGTTATATAAGCTTCATGCCCCACAAGAACGATCAGTTCAAAGTCTTGATGAAGGCACCACTACGACTCCCGATGATGCTGCATATGCTGACACTTCAATATTTCTTGATCTTAAGGTTGAAGTGGTTGATGTAAAGAAGAATGCTAGTGTTATTCTTGTAACTCTTCTAATATCCATTCATATGGATTCTTCTTCTGAAGGTACATATTTAATTAGTACTATTATTTTATATTCTAGTATGGCTAAAAATAGACCCTTGTGTGAGGATACCCTTATTTATATGACTGTAGACCACTCTTTCCGGCCCTCTCTAATTTTTTCATTTGGGAGTGATTTGAGCCTTTCAAGTGGGAATGTGGAAAACAATTAGTGAAAAATTAAGAAACTAAGAGGCCGTCTTTTATGCTGGAAAAATGAGAGGTAGACTTGAGAGAGAAGTCAGGGACTTCTAGTGCCTTAAATATTGCTTTTGAAAAGTGATATATGTGTGAGAAGTGATGAGATCGCTTTAAAATAATAAAGAGAATTAAGGGTCTTTCTGTTTCAGCTACACATTAGGATAAAGAATTTCCAAATCTAAAGTTGACTAAAAATTTAAGGGTGTAGTATAACATTTCTCTCATGATGATGATCCTGACAAGCATGCCACATCCTAGTGATATTGATGATAATATTGATGATGATAATGATATTGCAGGTAATATAGATGAGATTCTTATTAGAATTTGTCCCACATCATTTATGGGAGTGGCAGATAACTAGAATATAAGCAGCCAAATAACTCCATTAGTATGAGGCCTTTTGGGAGGTGCCCAAAAACAAATCCGTGCAGGCTCGGCCCAGAGTGGAAAATATCATACTAATGTGGAGTTAGGCCTGCTCAGTAAAAGCCCAACAAGTGGTATTAGAGCTTGAGGTTGTAACGGTCCAAAACAATCTCAGACGGAATCCCAGATAGGCCTAGGGAAAGGCAGATGGGCTAACCCCATATGGGCTTAAGGAAAAGGCAGGTGGATCTTCCAGTATGGGCCAAGGGGGAGGCAGAAAGCTAAAAGAATTCCAGTATGGGTCAAGGGGGATCCAGATCACACAATCAGCAGGAAAAATCGATAGGTGCTGGGCTCGATATTTGAAGGGTGAGATTGTCAGGAGTTATCCCACATCATTTGTGGGAGGGGCACATGACTAGAATATAAGCAGCCAGATAACTGCATTAGTATGAGGCCTTTTGGGAGGTGCACAAAAACAAATCCGTGCGGGCTCGGCCTAGAGCGGACAATACCATATTAATGTGGAGTTAGGCCTTCTCAGCAAAAGCCCAACAATTCAAAAATCTATGATCAAAGCCTCTAAAGCTTATATATTTTGATTCTCTCATCTTGCCTTGATGTTGAATTGAAGATATTAAGACAACATGAATGTACCAATTCTTGGAGATTATGGAGAAAAAATATCTCTTATCAAGTTGCACATGTTCATGTTGTTGCTCTTAAAGCTACTACCAATATGCCATAAGTGGGATACTATAATGTCAGTGTTACAAGCAACGTTACATTAGTTAAAAAATTGTTATTCTATTGTAACTGCTCTCAATTAGTGTTACAATAGCGATAAAGCTAATGTTGAAGAAAACTGTAACACCAATACCGTGTATCACATTAGTTACTTTTTAATTTTAAAAATATTGAAATGAATATATTATCATAAAAATTGTATTACAATTATATTTTGTATTATTAATTAATCATGCATGAAATGTATAATATAATACATAGATATTATAAAATCATCATTCAAATTTTTCTATCGGTGTTCCTCAATATAGTATTTATGATAAATTATCTAACAATATCATTCATTAATTTAATATGACCAAACACATCAAAAATGTGTCCCACAAAAAGTTTATGTTCATGTTCGTCGTAATTTCTCATTATTATTCGCACAACTTCTAAATATATTTATCAATAACTTCTCGTTGCCATCAATCAAATAATTCATTATTGTGATAAAAAAAGTAATGAACTCAAGTTTTAGTGTAACTAATTATTAGTAACATCTAATATCAATTAATTTTAAATTTATAAAATCATAAAATACTAGTATTGTACTATTATGTATAATATACATCAGTTCACAAAAATATTTATAATAATTAGAGTACCATTAATTCAAATCATACATAATTCGTAAAACATTCTAGCATATGCTTAAGTTTAACATCTTTGTTAGAGCTTGAATAAAGTGATGACTTCAAGCCCCTTAATAACTTTCTCGAAGTCTTTACCGCTCAAGACTTTTTCTTCTTTTGTTGATCCTCTGATCTGCGGACATTCAAATCCATGCTCGTTAAACACCTTGCTAAATATATTTAACTCTAACTCAATAGTCCGTACGTCCCGATTCAGTTTTTCCTTCCAGCCTGCAAGTTGTGAGTTCCCCTTCCGATTCTCCAATTGCGTATGTGAAACAATAACCACAGCATTTCCTGGAAAATTTCGAGGCTTAATCTTGAAAGATGCATATGCCGCAGGATAGCCCATCCTAGGAACAGTGTGTGACTGATGTGATTTGATGATAACATCACATCTCAGGATTCTTAGTTCGATATCAGCTTCATCTACTCCTTGCATCGCCAGATATGGGTTCTGCATTGTCTATAATTTAGCGGAGACATGTATGAGATTTATCCATGAATGAAAATGGAGATGTTTTTTTAAGACATTGACATGTTCAAACTAATACATATGCCTTATTTATATGAAATTTAGGGGTATAATAAATTGGAATTGACAGGATATGCTAGATTACAAAGATTCAATTTGGATTTTTGACTTTGACTTAATTTAGTAAAATCCATGGACGTCATGGAAATTAAAACGTCTTTTAGAATATTAAGATATTATGATATATTGGGTCAAAAAAGAAAGATCTTAATATTTGACTAAAATTCTATATTATCCTTTAAACGTATTAAACATGTATGAAACTAATACATAATTGTCTATTTATATGAAATTTAGGGGTATAATAAAATTGAGATTGTGAGCATATCTGTTTCAAAGATTCAAGTTGGATTTTGACTTTGAATTTATTCAATGAAATCCATGGATGTTTAAAAATTAAAATGTCTTCTAAGATAGTAAGATATTAGGAGATATTAGGATATATTTAGTCAAAAAAGAAATATGGTGGGATTTGACTAAGATTGTAAGATACTATCTTAGGAGATATTTAGTCACAAAAGAAAGATATCCTCGATTAAAACGTCTTATAAGATTCTAACATATTAGGATATATTTATTGAGAGATATTCATATTTCAATGAGAACACTTAATTAATAAATAATAAAATTTAATTCCAGCCAGTCATACATATCTACGTATATTAATCCAATATATGATTTATATTCATTTTCCACAACTCTTTAATTCTATCCAAATTTTCATAAACCACAATCATCTCTTTTCTACTTGAACAACGATTGCCCACAACCATCCACTACCACATACAACCATGAACTTTAGCCACCAATATCATTATGTAGATAATAAATTTATTTTAAAAAATAACTACATTCAAATTTCAAATCATTGCATGACCACTTTTTCCATCCATTTCTTTCCACTCAATATCATATGCCAACACCAAAAACTATATGTAAACCACCTGATTTAAGAAAATTATCACAATCATACACACTTACTAAAATCAAACTGTCACAAATTCCAAATATTTAAATATCACAGGAACGACTACTTAGCTACCACTTTTCACCACGTATCCACCATCACAATAACCAGTGGCATCACTAACTACATACCATCACCATATCTAGATAATCAAATATAAGCCGGAATGACCATAAAAATCACAAAACTAGATAGAACTTGAAAGTAAATAATGTGTGCATAAAAGAAACCACAGACATAAAAGCAACTTCAAAGAAATAAATAATTTATCGATGAAACATGCAGTGCTGAATAACATAACATAATATATCTAAAAAATTGGTCATGCAATATTAAATTCGAATTTCCTATTTATTTAATTAATTAAGTCACACTTAATTAATAACAAATAATTTGAATTACTTACATTTTATTTAAGTCCGAATTTAAATTAAATAATCCTTCAATCATTCTTTGTGCGACCCTTTAGGTTATTGTTACGTTGGCAACAATTTTAAATCTAATTTCAAATCATAAACAATGAGCGGCATCTAGTAATACACCATTGTTACCCAAGTATTAATTATTAAATTGGTGATCAATTAAACCTTTCGTGAATAATGTACAATGTAATATAATTCCTTTAGCCTTATATTATAGATCAAACTCGAGGCATGCATTGTGTCATCCTCTGTTAACGTTCAATCCTTCTTTCCTTGATCAATGAATAAACTATTAAACAAATCAGTATTTGAGCACGACCATGTATTTTATAGTCTTACCCAATCAAGAGGCCAATAATATCACTCCTTTAATACATGAGGGCTAAATCCCATCTAGATCATTCATATTTCTCATACGATTCATAATGTACCCAATCTCTATAACCAATTAAAGCAAAACTATAAGCTGATTCCTTTGTCATGGTTTAACATCAAGTAGAATACAATCTATAGGCTTCATTGGGCCAAAAATTCCTTTGTCATGGGCTTGGGCATTTCTTTTTCGCCATAGCTGGCAGCAAAAAACCTGGATCAAACCAAGAGCAACACTACTCTTGGCTCTGTCCTGAATATGCAGCATGTGGTTGAGAAGTTCCAAACTTATGCTACAAGTTAGGGAGAACAAAACGACTATAGTGGCAGAGCATAAATAAGTGATTATCAGTCTCATTTACTCCATAAAACAATGATAATTTCATTACGTAGGAAGATATGTTAATCAAGCAGGAAATATAATCATCAACTGCATCATGAAACTTCATTCACTTTATTTTACAACAACCAACTTAATCCAAATTACGACCCCTTTAATTTTCTTATAATAAAGTTTCCATTTGTTTTATAGGCTCAGCACTCTCTTCATGAAACTGTCTTTTATTATTGCTAAACTGATCTAATTGATTCTGCATAGCGAACAAGATCCAAAAGAGATGAAAAGAGAGAAAAGGAAAATCGCATCTCGTGAATACAGAAAAAGAAATAAGGTATGCCTAATACATGTTCTACTTTATGTTTTTAATGTCTACTACTATAAGATTCATAACCATATTTTATACCAGAACCATGTCGAGGAACTTAAAGAACGTTGTCATTCTCTTAATCTTGAAAACAAGTCTCTTACAATAGAGAATCAACAACTAAAAGAAAAGCTCAACAAAATTGAAACTGATTTGTCTCTCGTCAAGGTATTTCTTTAGTTTGTTTATCTTCCTTCAGGTTACTTGCTTTCACTTGCTTACATATAATATTTAGGCCGTCTGAGAAAACTAACCATTATTGTTGTAGGAGGTGTAGAATTTTAACTGATTATTTATACATAAGTATATATCTGTATACTTCTCACTAGTAAAACACAAATCACACACCCAGATTTGCACACCAAAAGATATACTTTTCTTTAATCAATGATACAATATATATAGAAAGGAACTAAGGTAGCTATAAATCAGGAAAACTAGTAATGGGCCTAACAACTCCTACTAATCCCGTGCCACTTATTATGAGTCCTACCATTTCTCCACTAACAGCATGACTAAGTCATCAACTGAACAAATCAAATAAGAAAACATTATTAATTTACTACAAATACAAATAAGTTTAAGATTATTTTTCAACAATCTCCCCTCTAATCTTAAACTTAGCTGAACAGAATTTATGAAGCACTTCTCTTCATTTTGTGATGCACTTCTCACCACCATCTCTTCATTTTGTGATGCACTTCTCACCACTATCAAGTTTGATGAACTTCTCAATAAAAACAATTTTTTTGTTGATGCACTTCTCATCAACGTCATTTTTGTTTGCCGGAGCACTTCTCTCCTGGTGCACATAATCACCCACACTTCTAAAACAAAATTTCTTTCACAACCACTTGTGCCATGATATCTTTCTGATTATTTTCACTCCTCAATTTTCTCCTCAATTTTCTCCTTAATTTTTTATCATGCTTCTCTTTCTTCTTCCCATGCTTCTCTCTCGTAAACTTTTTTCTTGATACCTCATTAAATATAAATTGAGAAATTTTTTGATGCCATTAAATATGATAAATAAATACTGAACATATATATATAGGTGTATATTTTAAAATATCTTACAAAGCCTTTGATCATGAGGCTGGCATACAAGTGTAGAATTTTAACTGATTATTTATACATAAGTATATATCTCTATACTTCTCACTAGTAAAACACAAATCACACACACATGTTTGCACACCAAAAGATCTACTTTTCTTTAATCAATGATACAATATATATAGAAAGGAACTAAGGTACTGGTAGTTATAAATCAGGAAAACTTGTAATGAGCCTAACAACTCCTTCTAACCCCCTGCCACTCATTATGAGTCCTATAATTTCTCCACTAACAGCATGACTAAGTCATCAACTGAACAAATCAAATAAGAAAACATTATTAATTTACTACAAATAAAAATAAGTTTAAGATTATTTTTCAATAGGAGGACCATCATTACAATTGTAAAAATTTGAGATGAAAATGTTATTAACTTGTTACATGGTCTAGATCATGATGACTACAGATAATGTAATGATAACTATATATATATATATATATATATATATATATATATATATATAGTATCACATTTGATTTTGTAAATGAGAAGATGACCTTTTATTAGTTGTTGTAGCTTTCAAGTGTTGCTTTATGTAATTGACCGTGACTTACAATTAAATGTGTTTTAAGTTTTTGTTGGATCATTATGTACCCAGAGTTTGGTCTGGTGGAATACTGTTAGCTAGAGAATTAATTAATTAAGAGAATTATTATTAGTCATGCAAAATTTTCTGCATTATGTTTTGTAATACTTTAAAGCAAAACTTGTTGGAGAACATACTTCTCCATTTGAGCCTACTCCTACAATTTTTGTCACTTACATATATAAAAGGCTTAACGTAAAAAAATATTTATTTAAATTAATTAGTAGGAGGGTGATTGTCAGTCCACACTTCCATTGTTTAATATCTTTTTATTTATATATGCTTTGGGAGAAGTGGTTTGGTGCAATTGAAGTGCACTAGTCCAAGTTTATATTTCTTAAATTTTACTTTATGAATCCTAGGGTACATCCTCTATATATATTGTACATAATAATAATCTCTTTATTGCAATACAAACATTACAATCCCATTTCTAATTATAATTAAGAACAACCAATACATTTGTAATATTTTATACCTCCATTATTTATTAATTTTGCTCTGTATAAGAATAAAAAGCTTATAAAGATATGAGGGAGATATAGCTTAGCATAATAGGTTAACTGTTTGATTATCTCTAGTATCATTTTAGTTAGCTGATGAGTTTGTAACAGTTTTATATCACAAATTATAAAATTGTTCCATATTTACATCCTTACTTATTCCAGTCATCTATACAATTATATCCAACGGTCTGAAATAATTATTATCTTACTAGGCAATACAAATGTTATTACCACAACAGGAAGTCCAGTACCCAATTTCCTGACAAAGCATATTAATATTAGATTTTATTTTGTAACGGATCATGTCATGAAAGTAACAATAAACGACAGACATTTTCGCCAAGTCATTATTAGAAGTCACATTCACAAACCAAATCAATGAACTTGAAATGATAAGTTATAAAAAGTAGTAAGTAGTACAAATACTGATGCACAGGTGAGACAAAGTAGATAAAATACTAACATGGTCAAATCCTATTGCACAGTCAAATCCTGATCGAGTAAAATTCTAAAAGTATTGTGTAATCCTTATGACACATCAATAATATATATAAACCATTCAAATTCAGTATTTGTTCTAAAAATAAATACTAATATCTCTTTGATATCACATGATTTTATGAGTTAAGTGAAGAAATTTTAATTATTTTGTTTCTAAAGAAACTATTCTAATGCATGTGAGATAATTATGCGGAAACGATTCTAATTCATGTGAGATAATTATGCACACAGTTGCGTATTTCTAGGCGTAGTATACAAGTCTATTGTCTATTGTAGATATACATTAATAAATTAACTATGATTACAAGAAACTAGCACCGCCAATTATTCTCACAAATCACATCAAGTCGCTTGTTTTGTTTGTCTATAGACTGTCTAAAATCATGTTAGTTTTTATAAAACTAATAATATTCCCAAATCAGTTTTTATACACAAACATCGTTTCTCCCCTCTCTCGTAAACTTAAACTAGAACTCTAATTCTAAACAATGACAAATACTAGTGTCTCTACATGCCTTTCAAGCTTCTTCAACAAAACCTTACTTTCAACATAATCATGAAATCGGCCCAAACAACTTCAAAGCACATCATGATCACAATGAAATCCATCCTAATTTTCACGTCATTCAAGATTTTCTTGAAAAAAGCAACATTAATTTTGCCTTAACTAACCCCACTATTAGATGCTATGCAGATTTGGGACACAAAAAAGTACATAAGAAAAAAGGTAGTATCTTTTTTCACAATGGCAATAGGAGGTATGAAATCACCCCTGAAGTGATTGAAGCAGCTCTATAGCTACCTATTCTAATTGACAAATCTCCTTATATCATTCTACTGAGGTCCTATTTTATTATCTCAGGATATTGATGTACAGTTATGAGTTTTCCAAGATGAGAGAACTGTTCAGAACCAAGCTTAGGAAATGCAGAATTTCTATTTTGACTGTATTATTAGATGCTTTTGTCAGCAATGTATTTAACTTTGATACTCTTCTAGGTGTGTCTCTGCAAATTGGTTATTCATACCATTGATGATGAATGGCTACTTATGTTCAAAATTACTAATAATGACATTCAAGATAATGAGAGTAGGGACGAGAAAAATAAATTACATGAAAATAAATTACGAGAAAAATAATTCCAAAGAAAACTTTACTCAGTATGTGGCAACAAATCTTGACGCTTCTCTTGTCACTTCTTTCCAACCATGTTCCTGACACAAGAAGCTTATTTTGTAAAATAGAAGAAAATAACGGCATTGAGAATGACTGTTAAGTCAGATTCTGATGAAGATGACACTACAACTCTAAATTCAAAGCTAAATATTAATAAAGTTGCAGATAATGACGCAAGTAAGGAGGTCACTGCATCTGGACTTTTGTCAAAGAGGAAAAGGATATTGCTCAAGGTGCAAATGACTATACATTACTCTCCTACACAGTCTACTTTTATATAGAACATGAATCATCAGGAGCTATTCCTCTAAAGGAGGCCAATACAGATAAAGATGCTTCTATTCCTGATGTTGGTGGAATTCTTGACAAGTCAATATCTAGTCTTGATGCTGGTCAACCTGGTACTGACAATTTGAAAAGGAAGACAAAAGATAAAGTTGTATATTACAGAAAGAAATCAAGATATCAATCTCCACAGAAAGGTTACAACACACAAGAAGTTGAATCTCAAAGGGATTCAACGGGTGCTAATGACCTTATCACATAAGACCCACCTTCTCAAAGTGAAGGTTCACATACTGCTATTGGAAGGACAATTCCATGACACTGCTGAAGGAGGTTCTGAATAAGTGGAATTTGATATTATACAACACAGAAAGGATAAAGAAGCTCATCACGATCATAGAGCTGAGTTTGATACTTTATTGAATGATTCAATATTTACGATAACCCAAAAAGAACCCTCAGTTCAAAGGGTTGAAGAAGCTTCAAAGCGTCATGCCCTACAAGAACGATCAAGTCAAAGTCTTGATGAATGCACCACTATGACTCCCGATGATGATGCATATGCTAACACTTCAATATTTCTTGATCCTAAGGTTGAAATGGTTGCTGCAATGAAGAATACTATTGTTATTCTTGTAACTCCTCTAATATCCATTCATATGGATTCTTCTATTGAAGGTACATATCTAATTAGTACTATTATTTTATCTGCTATTATGACTAAAAATAGACCCTTGTGTGAGGATACCCCTATTTATATAACTGTAGACCACTCTTTCTGGCCCTATCTTATTTCTTCATTTGGGAGTGATTTGAGCCTTTAAAGTGGGAGTTTGGGAAAATAATTAGTGAAAAATTAAGAAACTGAGAGATCGTCTTTTATGCTGGAAAAATGAGAGGTAGACTTGAGAGCGAAGTCTGGGACTTTTAGTGCCTTAAATATTGCTATTGAAAAGTGATATATGTGTGAGAAATGATGAGATTATTTTAAAATAATAAATAGATTTAAGGGTCTTTCTATTCCATCTACACATCAGGATAAGAAAATTGTCAAATCTAAAGTTGACCTAAAACTTAAGGGTGTAGTAGAACAGTTATCTCATGATGATGATCCTGACATGCATGCCACATCCTAGTGATGTTGCTGATAATAATGGTGATGATAATGATGTTGCAGGTAATATAGATGAGATTCTTATTAGAAGTTGTCCCACATCATTTGTGGGAGGGGCAGATGACTAGAATATAAGCATCCAGATAACTCTATTATTATGAAATCTTTTGGGAGGTATCCAAAAACAAATAATTGCGGGCGCGGCCCAGAGCAGACAATATCATACCAATATGGAGTTAGGCCTGCTCAGCAAAAGCCCAACAAGTGGTATCAGAGCTTCAAGTTGTAACGGTCCATAACAATCTCAGAAGGGCTCCCAAATAGGCCTAGGGAAAGACAGATGGGCTAACCCAATATAGGCTTAAGGAAAAGGCAGGTGGACCTTCCAGTATGGGCCAATGGGGAGGCAGAAATCCAGAAGACAGGTGTCGGGCCCGATGTATGAAGGGGGAGATTTTTGGGAGTTGTACCATATTGTTTGTGGGAGGGGCAGATGACTAGAATATAAGTAGTTAGATAAATCTATTAGTATGAGCCCTTTTGGGAGGTGCCCAAAACAAATTCGTTCGGGATCGGCCCAGAGCGGACAATATCATACTAATGTGGAGTTAGGCCTACTCAGCAAAAGCCCAACAATTCTAAAATCTATGATCAAAGCCTCTAAAGCTTATATATTTCGATTCTCTCATCTTGCCTTGATGTTGTATTGAAGATATTAAGACAACATGAATGGAACAATTCACGGAGATTGTCGAGTGAAAATATCTCTTATCAAGTTGTACATGTTCATGCTGATCTGACTCCCAATGCACTTTCAAATCCAGATATGCAAACTATTCTAGATGCTACTACCACTATGCTATAAATGGGCTACTATAATGCAAGTGTTAAAAGCTTAACATTAGTTAACAAATTATTGTTCTATAGTAACACCTCTCAATTAGTGTTACAATAGTGATAAAGCTAATGTTGCAGAAAAATGTAACACCAATATCGTGTATCACATTAGTTACTTTTTAATTTTGAAAAATTAAAATGAATATATTTTCATAAAACTTGTATTAAAATTATATTTTGTAGAATTAATTAATCATGCATGAAAAGTATAATATAATACATATATATTATTAATTTATCATTCAAAATTTTCTATTTGTGTTCCTCAATATAGTATTTATGATAAATTATCTAACAATATCATTCATTAATTTTATATGACCAAACACATCAAAAATGTGTCCCACAAAAAGTTTATGTTCATGTTCGCAATAATTTCTCATTTTTATTTACACAACTTCTAAATATATTTATCACTAACTTCTCGTTGCCATCAATCAAGTAATTCATTTTTTTTGTGATAAAAAGATTAATGAACTCAAGTTTTAGGGAAACTAATTATTACAAATAGTAATATCCAATATCAATTAATTTCATATTTATAAAATTATAAAATAATAGTATTGTACTATTATGTATAATATACATCACATTCACAAAAATATTTATAATATTAGAGTACCATTTATTCAAATCATACATAATAAGTAAAACTTTCTAACATATGCTTAAGTTTATCATTTTTGGTAGAGCTTGAATGAAGTGATGACTTCAAGCCCCTTAATAAATTTCTCCAACTCTTCACCACTCAAGACTTCTTCTTCTGTGGATGATCCTCTCATCTGCTACATTCAAATCCATGCTCGTTAATCACCTTGCCAAAGCTAACAATATTTTACTCTAAGTTAAGAGTCCGTACATCTCGATCCAGTTTTTCCTGTCGGCCTGCAAGTTGTGAGCTATTCCTCTAAACAAGGCCAATATAGATAGAGATGCCTCTATTCCTGATGTTGGTGGAATTCTTGACAAGTCATCAGCTAAGTCATTATCTAGTCTTGATACTGGTCAAGCTGGTACTGACAATTTGAAAACGAAAATAGAAGATAAAATTGTATATTACAGAAATAAATCAAGGTATCAATCTTCACAAAAAGGTTACAGCACACAAGAAGTTGAATCTCAAAGGGATTCAACAGGCGTTAATGACCTTGTCACAAAAGAACCACCTTCTCAAAATGAAGGTTCACACACTACTACTGGAAGGACAATTCCCTGACACTGCTCAAGGAGGTTCTGAAAAAATGGAATTTAATATTGTATCGCACACAAAGGATAAAGAAGCTCATCAGGAGCATATAGCTGAGTTCGATGCACTATTGAATGATTCAATATTTGCGATAAGCCAACAAGAACTCTCAGCTTAAAGAGTTATATAAGCTTCATGCCCCACAAGAACGATCAGGTCAAAGTCTTGATGAAGGCACCACTACGACTCCCGATGATGCTGCATATGCTGACACTTCAATATTTCTTGATCTTAAGGTTGAAGTGGTTGATGTAAAGAAGAATGCTAGTGTTATTCTTGTAACTCTTCTAATATCCATTCATATGGATTCTTCTTCTGAAGGTACATATTTAATTAGTACTATTATTTTATATTCTAGTATGGCTAAAAATAGACCCTTGTGTGAGGATACCCTTATTTATATGACTGTAGACCACTCTTTCCGGCCCTCTCTAATTTTTTCATTTGGGAGTGATTTGAGCCTTTCAAGTGGGAATGTGGAAAACAATTAGTGAAAAATTAAGAAACTAAGAGGCCGTCTTTTATGCTGGAAAAATGAGAGGTAGACTTGAGAGAGAAGTCAGGGACTTCTAGTGCCTTAAATATTGCTTTTGAAAAGTGATATATGTGTGAGAAGTGATGAGATCGCTTTAAAATAATAAAGAGAATTAAGGGTCTTTCTGTTTCAGCCTACACATTAGGATAAAGAATTTCCAAATCTAAAGTTGACTAAAAATTTAAGGGTGTAGTATAACATTTCTCTCATGATGATGATCCTGACAAGCATGCCACATCCTAGTGATATTGATGATAATATTGATGATGATAATGATATTGCAGGTAATATAGATGAGATTCTTATTAGAATTTGTCCCACATCATTTATGGGAGTGGCAGATAACTAGAATATAAGCAGCCAAATAACTCCATTAGTATGAGGTCCTTTTGGGAGGTGCCCAAAAACAAATCCGTGCAGGCTCGGGCCCAGAGTGGAAAATATCATACTAATGTGGAGTTAGGCCTGCTCAGTAAAAGCCCAACAAGTGGTATTAGAGCTTGAGGTTGTAACGGTCCAAAACAATCTCAGACGGAATCCCAGATAGGCCTAGGGAAAGGCAGATGGGCTAACCCCATATGGGCTTAAGGAAAAGGCAGGTGGATCTTCCAGTATGGGCCAAGGGGGAGGCAGAAAGCTAAAAGAATTCCAGTATGGGTCAAGGGGGATCCAGATCACACAATCAGCAGGAAAAATCGATAGGTGCTGGGCTCGATATTTGAAGGGTGAGATTGTCAGGAGTTATCCCACATCATTTGTGGGAGGGGCACATGACTAGAATATAAGCAGCCAGATAACTGCATTAGTATGAGGCCTTTTGGGAGGTGCACAAAAACAAATCCGTGCGGGCTCGGCCTAGAGCGGACAATACCATATTAATGTGGAGTTAGGCCTTCTCAGCAAAAGCCCAACAATTCAAAAATCTATGATCAAAGCCTCTAAAGCTTATATATTTTGATTCTCTCATCTTGCCTTGATGTTGAATTGAAGATATTAAGACAACATGAATGTACCAATTCTTGGAGATTATGGAGAAAAAATATCTCTTATCAAGTTGCACATGTTCATGTTGTTGCTCTTAAAGCTACTACCAATATGCCATAAGTGGGATACTATAATGTCAGTGTTACAAGCAACGTTACATTAGTTAAAAAATTGTTATTCTATTGTAACTGCTCTCAATTAGTGTTACAATAGCGATAAAGCTAATGTTGAAGAAAACTGTAACACCAATACCGTGTATCACATTAGTTACTTTTTAATTTTAAAAATATTGAAATGAATATATTATCATAAAAATTGTATTACAATTATATTTTGTATTATTAATTAATCATGCATGAAATGTATAATATAATACATAGATATTATAAAATCATCATTCAAATTTTTCTATCGGTGTTCCTCAATATAGTATTTATGATAAATTATCTAACAATATCATTCATTAATTTAATATGACCAAACACATCAAAATTGTGTCCCACAAAAAGTTTATGTTCATGTTCGTCGTAATTTCTCATTATTATTCGCACAACTTCTAAATATATTTATCAATAACTTCTCGTTGCCATCAATCAAATAATTCATTATTGTGATAAAAAAAGTAATGAACTCAAGTTTTAGTGTAACTAATTATTAGTAACATCTAATATCAATTAATTTTAAATTTATAAAATCATAAAATACTAGTATTGTACTATTATGTATAATATACATCAGTTCACAAAAATATTTATAATATTAGAGTACCATTAATTCAAATCATACATAATTCGTAAAACATTCTAGCATATGCTTAAGTTTAACATCTTTGTTAGAGCTTGAATAAAGTGATGACTTCAAGCCCCTTAATAACTTTCTCGAAGTCTTTACCGCTCAAGACTTTTCTTCTTTTTTTGATCCTCTGATCTGCGGATATTCAAATCCATGCTCGTTAAACACCTTGCTAAATATATTTAACTCAAACTCAATAGTCCGTATGTCCCGATTCAGTTTTTCCTTCCAGCCTGCAAGTTGTGAGTTCCCCTTCCGATTCTCCAATTGCGTATGTGAAACAATAACCACAGCATTTCCTGGAAAATTTCGAGGTTTAATCTTGAAAGATGCATATGCCGCACGATAGCCCATCCTAGGAACATTGTGTGACTGATGTGATTTGATGATAACATCACATCTCAGGATTCTTAGCTCGATATCAGCTTCATCTACTCCTTGTATCGCCAGATATGGGTTCTGCATTGTCTATAATTTAGCGGAGACATGTATGAGATTTATCCATGAATGAAAATGGAGATGTTTTTTTTAAGACATTGACATGTTGAAACTAATACATATTCCTTATTTATATGAAATTTAGGGGTATAATAAATTGGAATTGACAGGATATGCTAGATTACAAAGATTCAATTTGGATTTTTGACTTTGACTTAATTTAGTAAAATCCATGGATGTCATGGAAATTAAAACGTCTTTTAGAATATTAAGATATTATGATATATTGGGTCAAAAAAGAAAGATCTTAATATTTGACTAAAATTCTATATTATCCTTTAAACGTATTAAACATGTATGAAACTAATACATAATTGTCTATTTATATGAAATTTAGGGGTATAATAAAATTGAGATTGTGAGCATATATGTTTCAAAGATCGATTTTGATTTTGAATTTATTCAATGAAATCCATGGATGTTTAAAAATTAAAATGTCTTCTAAGATAGTAAGATATTAGAAGATATTAGGATATATTTAGTCAAAAAAGAAATATGGTGGGATTTGACTAAGATTGTAAGATACTATCTTAGGAGATATTTAGTCACAAAAGAAAGATATCCTCGATTAAAACGTCTTCTAAGATTAAAACGTCTTATAAGATTCTAACATATTAGGATATATTTATTGAGAGATATTCATATTTCAATGAGAACACTTAATTAATAAATAATAAAATTTAATTCCACCCAGTCATACATATCTATGTATATTAATCCAATATATGATTTATATTCATTTTCCACAACTCTTTAATTCTATCCAAATTTTTATAAACCACAATCATCTCTTTTCTACTTGAACAACGATTGCCCACAACCATCCACTACCACATACAACCATGAACTTTAGCCACCAATATCATTACGTAGATAATAAATTTATTTTAAAAAATAACTACATTCAAAGTTCAAATCATTGGATGACCACTTTTTCCATCCATTTCTTTCCACTCAATATCATATGCCAACACCAAAAACTATATGTAAACCACCTGATTTAAGAAAATTATCACAATCATACACACTTACTAAAATCAAACTGTCACATAAAAATCACAAAACTAGATAGAACTTGAAAGTAAATAATGTGTGCATAAAAGAAACCAAAGACATAAAAGCAACTTCAAAGAAATAAATAATTTATCGATGAAACATGCAGTGCTGAATAACATAACATAATATATCTAAAAAATTGGTCATGCAATATTAAATTCGAATTTCCTATTTATTTAATTAATTAAGTTACACTTAATTAATAACAAATAATTCGAATTACTTACATTTTATTTAAGTCCGAATTTAAATTAAATAATCCTTCAATCATTCTTTGTGCGACCCTTTAGGTTATTGTTACGTTGACAACAATTTTAAATCTAATTTCAAATCATAAACAATGAGCGGCATCTAGTAATACATCATTGTTATCCAAGTATTAATAATTAAATCAGTGATCAATTAAATCTTTCGTGAATAATGTACAATGTAATATAATCCCTTTAGCCTTATATTATAGATCAAACTCGAGGCATGCATTGTGTCATCCTCCGTTAACGTTTAATCATTCTTTCCTTGATCAATGAGTAAACTATTAAACAAATCAGTATTTGAGCACGACCATGCATTTTATAGTCTTACTCAATCAAGAGGCCAATAATATCACTTCTTTAATACATGTGGGCTAAATCCGATCTAGATCATTCATATTTCTCATACGATTCATAATGTACTCAATCTCTACTTTTATTATTATCCGGTCAAGGATAACTTTCAATAGTATCAAAGTATATTAATTCTCGTATAGAAATATAATGATTTCAAGTCAAAAGACCAATACATCATTATCACTGTGAGATTAACTTATGACACTATAAACATGTAGTATCTCACAACGGGTCAATCCAGCACCATATATAATATGTGTACTAAAATTAATAATAATGATATTACAAAGGAAAAATGGGTAATTTTATATCTATATCTTATATTCTTATACTTTATATCATTAAGATTAATAATTATGGGTAGGTGGTTCTGTGCACGAGTAAAACGCCAGTGAAAATAATACTACTTGTTTATATCTATGTCATTAGGTATGTTTTACTAGTGTATAATATTAATACTCATGTGCAATATTTTTTTACATTATAGTAACAAAATATTTTGTTAAAATTAAACAAATAGAGAAGGCTTACCGTCAAAAGGTATCTCACAAAATTAAGGTGGATAAACAAATTATGAATGAGGTTAGTTTTTTTCCAAACCTATGTATCTTTTATACAGAGAATTTTTAAAGTATGTCTCAACTATATTTTTTAGTTTTCCTAATAATAAATATTAAAAGTATTATCTCATTATAACTAGGCAAGTTTACATACATGATTTAATGACAAACAACAATATATCACCTCCACCTGACGGTAAAATACATATTAAAACTTGATCACTTATGAACAATTGGCTGGGTTAGTGTATTACTAACCAGAGCAACTGTTGGTTAAGTCACTTTTGGTTTTCAAAATTCTCATGATATATATAGGGGCTATTCTAATAGAAACCATTTTAGAATAGAAACTAGAAACCAAATAATTTTTCTTAAAAAAATTACTTCGAAACATAACACAAATGGTATGTAAATCGATCATTGGAGAGATGAAGAAAAATACAATGAAGTAGAATTTAAAAAAAAAACTTACCGGTTGATAGGAAAAATCAAATTAAAAACGGAGGGAAAAAGTTGAGATTAGGTGTGGCAGGGTGTAGATTAGTTGGGTGTTGTGCTTTTATAGGGACATAGATTATATTGATCTAATGGCTTAGATTAGTTTCTAGTTTCTATTTTAATTTTGGTTTCCATTTGATCATTTAGAAACTAGAAAAAAAATAATTTTTTTTTAAAACTAATTTGAAATATAACACATATGGTATGCAAATCGATCGTTGAGATATATAGAAAAATATAGTGAAATCGGATTTTAAAAAAAAACTTACGGTTTGACGGGAAAATCAAATTAAAAATGGAGGGGAAAAGTTGAAATAGGGTGTGGGAGGGTGCAGAGTAGTTGGGTGGGGTGATTTAGGGGGGACCATTAGATTAGATAGATCTAATGGCTTAGATTAGTTTCTAGTTTCTATTTTAATTTTAGTTTGTATTTCATCATTTCCCTATATAGATATATATCACCGTAAACTAAAGATTACAATTGCTTAATTGATGGAATCTATTCTTTATAGTGAGCATGAACACAAGGAGGAGAAACGGCAGAGGGACATCCTCGCAAACCGTGAAGCTGGAGGAATGTTTATCAAATCTCTGGAAAAAAGTTGTCAAGGGAAGGCTCTTCTAATAGCATCTCCTATATTTGAGAATAATCGGTTGCAAGAGGAAAACAAGAACATTAAAAGTACCATGTGTTGGTTTTTAATTTAAACTAACTATTTTTTTATGCAGTCCAGAATATCAGTTGATTGATTTAGTTAGAGTATTAGTTGGATTATTTTTAGGATCGTAATTTAATAACAATAGTAGTGGAGATTGTTCATAAGAGTATGTGTAGTAATTTCCTAGTTTTTAACCACTTTGTGGAGCTATTGCCGTTACATATGTATTGCTTGAAGTCATTGAAGAATAGAGCTTTTGGGTAAATGTACTTATGTTCTCTATTTTTTTTTCAAAATAGCTTATGCATATATTTTTATATATAGTTACCTATTTAAACGTTTCTAATATTTGGTATCAGAGCTCTTGGTGATCTATATTTACAAAGTACATGTTTAACGAGACCATGATGGATTTGAGAAGAGCAAGGGAGGAATGATGGGCTTGAGTTATTCGATGTTAACCAAAACTAATTACACAACATGGGCCTTGAAGATAAGACTATTTATGCAGGCTCACACAGTTTGGGGGCTATCAAACCAAACAATCCAAAAGGCGGGGCAGAAGAAAGGACAAATAAAATGCTCTTGCCATGATTTATTAGGGGATACCTGAGAGGAAGAAAGATAAGGATGCCTGGGAAGTGATTAAGACTTTATGTCAAGGTGCTGAAAATCTTAAGGTTCAAATGCTTAAGACAATATTTGGGTCGTTGAGTATGAAAGATATAAAACAGATAGATCCCTTTTGGTCGCGACCGTATTGAAAGAAGAAGAAGAAGTTGGGAGAGGGGCATCAGATGAAGCAGCCTTTTTCGGGTCTGGCTCGACCGTCTTTCCCTATTTGTGGCCTCGATGCCTTTTCAGCCGTGGAGAAGGCCCTGAGCCCTTGAGATGCTCAGAAAGAGTAGTCATGCGAGCTGGAGGGAGGACCTGAGAATGAGTCCCTGTGGTCACAGCCGTGGGCTGAACTTGGCCCGAGGTCGCAGCTTGCTCAGCCTTTTCCATGAAGGGAATATGGGAGATGGCCTCTTCTGAAAAGAAGACAATATAGTGATACATTAGTCACAGTGGAGAGAAGAAACGCAAGTAGATAATAAATATAAGAAATTAAAATGCAATGTAAAGTGAGATGCGTACAGGAAATGTAAAATATGCGAGCACACGGGCTCGCACGTACGGGCCCGATGTTCTTACCCTTTCTAGATCTTTTCTTTGGCTTCTTCTTTTGGGGAGTCAACCTCACTCCTTCTTTCAAAAACCCACACGCGACCAGGTTTGAGGTCGGTATGAGTTTTCTGGTATCCCTGTCCGCCTTAGGGGGTCCCAGAAGGCTATCCGCATTTATTATTTCCTGTCCAGCAAGGACAGTGCGAGGTGGGGTGGCTGGAGATGAGTAAAAAATATTTTTTGTTTATTTTTTCTATCGTTGAGTATGAAAGATATGAAACAAGAAGTACATATGGTGCAAATGGAAGATGATGAACCTACACTTTTACTGGCGAAATATGAACAAGAATATAACAATGTGTTTTTATTAATAAGACGGATGTCGTACCAAAGTTGATGACTGATGGGAAGGAAACAATAGTGGAATAAAATTTGTGGTATCTTGACAACGACAATAGTAACCATATGAGAGGTGAAAAGACTAAAAATTTAAGGAACTCGATGAGGGAATTAAATATCGACGAGGGAAAGAGTTCCATAGTCTTCAAGTACAAGAACGGGAAAGAACGCGTACTATAATAAGTTTAGGACAACTATTAGAAGAAGGAAACAAAGTGGTGTCGAATGGGAATTACTTGTGGGTTTTTGAAAAAAGTGGGAGAATATATATGAAGGTTAAGAGATCTCACAACAGATTGTATAGAGTTATTATTAAAAATGTTAAACCTGATTTTATGCTTTCAAAATCTCAAGAAACATCACGTATGTGGCATGCTTCCTAGGACGTATGAATTACTAGTCAATGATATTAACATTTATGGATGGAATGGTGTATGGTCTACCAAATGTGAGTCAGTCCAAGAAAACATGTACTGAGTATCTCATATTAAAACAAACCAGGAGCTTTTTTATCAAAGACACTCTACAGTGCTACTCATATTTTACAGTTAGTTTATGGTGATCTAGGTGGACCAGTGACACCACCGACCCTAGTGGGCAAAAAATAAAAAATGAAGATAAGGCATTCACTGCGTTCAAGAAGTTTTATGTTCTTATGGAGCATAGGTTAGACATGATAATAAGGATTTTTAGAATTTACCAAGATGGTGAGTTCGTGTCCAAGGATTTTACTGTGTATTATGAGAAATCTGGAATATAATGACACCTAACTACACAAAACACACCCCAATAAAATGGCATTTTCGTAGAGAGTAGAAATAGGACTCTGTCAAGATGACTAAAAGTTATTTAAAGGAGATGAATCGATCATCAATGCTATGGGGAAAGGCTATGAGGCATGCTCTATTTACGTCTTGAATCGGCTCCCAACTCGAGCTCTTACAAGAAAGACTCCATACAATGCTTAGACGGGTAAGAAACCAAACTTTGGACATTTTTTCTACAATTGAAACGTACATAACATTTGAATGCTCATATGTTCCAGTAAGCAATCAAGTTCATGTTATCAGGGATGTCATTTTTTGACGAAGGAAAAAGTTGGCCATGGTCACAACAGAAGGAGAAAGAGTCCCGCTGCCTGGAAATTTTTCTACAATTGAGACGTACATAATAGAAGTGGGACGTACGAGCACTGCAGATGAATATACTGGTGACAAAGGGGAGCAAGTGATACAATTCTAATGCATACACATTCTGATAACTCAAATGCTGAGAATTATGATGATAACGGTGAACCAAAATATTTCAGATTGCTAAATGATATTTGAAGAGATAAAGATTCATGAATAATTAATTCTCATTGGAACATATGAGCATTCAAATTATGGGTAAACAATTAAGGAACACGACCGGAAATATGCCATAAAAAGTGAGTTCAATTCGATTGAGAAAACCGACACTTGGAAGTTAAACGAATTGCCAAGGGGCATAAAGTGATTGGTTTGAAGTGGGTTTTTAAGCTTAAGAAGGATGCCAATGGTAATATAGTTAAGTACAAAGCGTGATTCGTAGCAAAAGGATATGCTCAAGAGCACAAGGTAGACTACGATGAGATTTTTGCACTAGTGAGACGGTTGGAAACTATTCGTTTGATGTTGACCGTGTCAACCAAAAATAACTGGCAAGTTCATCATTTAGACGTGAAAACGGCGTTCCACATCAGAGAAATTAATGATTACTGAGGAGGTGTGCGACTCAGCCAAAGGGATATGTAAAGTAGGTCAAGAACATTTAGTTTATAAGTTGATTAAGGTAATTTCACAGCTTACTAAAATCTTTTTTTATCAAAACTAAAAATATAAACAAAAAATGCTTATTTTTATGAAATATTAAAATTTTACATTAATAAAAAAATATTTATTTTGCTACTTTAACTTGAAAGTTAATATACTATAGTACATATCAATTATACACCAAACTCATATATAGCATACATTCATAAAATTTCAAATTTATGTGACTATTTCAAACAAGTATGTCTCTCCATTTTTAAGAATTAAAACTGAAATGTACTCTCTTTGTCCACACCCAATTGCTAACGTCGTCCCACCAATTTTTAACATGTATGTAAGAGTAGTTTTTGAAAAATTAAAGTGTAAATGTAGTCAGCATCCCACCCAATTATTAATGAATTTGTGGGAGAGTGTTGGGAAAATATTTTAAGATGAATGTAAAGTATAATTATATTATTTTAAAAGAAAAATTATAAATAAAAGTTGAATATATAAATATTTATTCAAAAAAATAAAAATAAATTATAGAGATATATTTTATATTTATGTTCAAGTTTGTGTCAAACACAATATCACAAATATTAACAATTGAATGGGTGAGGGGTTGGTGGGTGGGGCATTTAGAGAGTAAATATTTTTGACACAATTAAATATTAGGGGCCTCTTATGCAATATGAAATTCGTTTAGCAAGAAAAGATAAATGCATTACTACCCAATATTAAGTTACATAATTTTTAAATATTTTAAATTACTCAAATAAAGACAAAAAGAAGTTGTTGATGGTAACCTCTTTCTCTCTATCTTTAATCATAATGACAAAATTGAATGCTTCTGCATGTAAATTTAAAAGTTTATGCAGATAGTGTCACCATAATTTGACTTATTATGGTTTTAAAATTTGACTTATTATGGTTTTATTAAAGAAATATATTTTTTTAAGTATTTAGAAGGCTAAAACATTCCATTGCTGCAGAGGTGAGTATAGGCTCGAAGCAGATTGTTTGAAAGAGGTGTATAGCTTTTAAAATCGTGTAGCTAGTTTTGTGGTTGTGAAATTATTCTATTTTTATATTTAATCTTAAGATTTTATTTTAGTGCTTCTATAATTCTTTTATTGTTGTATTGAATTCTATGTTTTGTGATTTATATATGTGCATCTTAATTCTTATCGATCATATTGATGGTAACCTCTTTATCTCTATCTTTGATTTATATATGTTTTGTAATAGTTTTGATCTGCTTACAAAGATTGTTGAGAAGGCTCTACAGGTTAGATCCATTAATCTACCTCTTTTGTCAATGTACCTTTTGAAAGAAATGATACTTTTCATAGACCTTTTGTTTTTTGCGAAATTGTTAGGATCTATATGATTTAACAAATTCAAAGAAGATTAGGTGAGGAATATGCAGCATGTGGTTGAGAAGTTCCTAACTTATGCAACAAGTTAGGGAGCATAAAACGACTATAGTGGTAGAGCATAAATAAGTGATTATCAGTCTCATTTACTGCATAAAACAATGATAATTTCATTACTTAGGAAGATATGTTAATCAAGCAGGAAATATAATCATCAACTGCATCATGAAACTTCACTTTATTTTACAACAACCAACTGAATCCAAATTACGACCCCTTTAATTTTCTTATAATAAAGTTTCCATTTGTTTTATAGGCTCAGCACTCTCTTCATGAAACTGTCTTTTATTATTGCTAAACTGATCTAACTGATTCTGCATAGCGAACAAGATCCAAAAGAGATGAAAAGAGAGAAAAGAAAAATCGCATCTCGTGAATACAGAAAAAGAAAAAAGTATGCCTAATACATGTTCTACTTTATGTTTTTAACGTCTACTACTATAAGATTCATAACCATATTTTATACCAGAACCATGTCGAGGAACTTAAAGAACGTTGTCATTCTCTTAATCTTGAAAACAAGTCTCTTACAATAGAGAATCAGCAACTAAAAGAAAAGCTCAACAAAATTGAAACTGATTTGGCTCTTGTCAAGGTATTTCTTTAGTTTGTTTATCTTCCTTCAGGTCACTTGCTTTCACTTGCTTACATATAATATTTAGGCCGTCTAAGAAAACTAACCATTATTGTTGTAGGAGGTGTAGAATTTTAACTGATTATTTATACATAAGTATATATCTGTATTCTTCTCACTAGTAAAACACAAATCACACACCCAGATTTGTACACCAAAAGATATACTTTTCTTTAATCAATGATACAATATATATAGAAAGGAACTAAGGTACTGGTAGCTATGGTAGCTATAAATCAGGAAAACTAGTAATGGGCCTAAGAACTCCTACTAATCCCCTGCCACTTATTATGAGTCCTACCATTTCTCCACTAACAGCATGACTAAGTCATCAACTGAACAAATCAAATAAGAAAACATTATTAATTTACTACAAATACAAATAAGTTTAAGATTATTTTTCAACAATCTCCCCTGTAATCTTAAACTTAGCTGAACATAATTTATGAAGCACTTCTCTTCATTTTGTGATGCACTTCTCACCACCATCTCTTCATTTTGTGATGCACTTCTCACCACTATCAAGTTTGATGCACTTCTCAACAAAAACAATTTTTTTTGTTGATGCACTTCTCATCAACATCATTTTTGTTTGCTGGAGCACTTCTCTCCTGGTGCACATAATCACCCACATATCTAAAACAAAATTTCTTTCACAACCACTTGTGCCATGATATCTTTCTCATTATTTTTACTGCTCAATTTTCTCCTTAATTTTTTATCATGCTTCTCTTTCTTCTTCCCATGCTTCTCTCTCGTAGACTTTTTTCTTGATACCTCATTAAATATAAATTGAGAAATTTTTTGATGCCATTAAATATGATAAATAAATACTTAACATAAATATATAGGTGTATATTTTAAAATATCTCACAAAGCCCTAGATCATGAGGCTCGCATACAAGTGTAGAATTTTAACTGATTATTTATACATAAGTATATATGTGTATACTTTTCACTAGTAAAACACAAATCACACACACATGTTTGCACACCAAAAGATCTACTTTTCTTTAATCCATGATACAATATATATAGAAAGGAACTAAGGTACTGGTAGTTATAAATCAGGAAAACTTGTAATGAGCCTAACAACTCCTACTAATCCCCCGCCACTTATTATGAGTCCTACAATTTCTCCACTAACCGCATGACTAAGTCATCAACTGAACAAATCAAATAAGAAAACATTATTAATTTACTACAAATAAAAATAAGTTTAAGATTATTTTTCAACAGGAGGACCATCATTACAATTCTAAAAATTTGAGATGAAAATGTTATTAACTTGTTACATGGTCTAGATCATGATGACTAGAGATAATGTAATGATAACTATATATATATATATATATAGTATCACATTTGATTTTGTAAATGAGAAGATGACCTTTTATTAGTTGTTGTGGCACGTGGAGCTTGCCTCAAGCCATATAACGCCTTCAATAATTTATAAACCTTCTTCTCCTGACCTTTAATCTCAAAACCATCCGGTTGAAGCACATAAACCTCTTCCTGAATTTCACCGTTCAAGAAGGCTGACTTCACATCCAAGTGATGCACTTCCCATCCGTTTTTAGCTGATAAAGCTAGTAAGAGGCGAACAGTCTCTAATCGAGTAACTGGAGCAAATGCTTCCTCAAAATCACCGCCCTGTTTTTGAACGTATCCCTTTGCAACGAGTCTCGCTTTGTGCTTTACTATAGTTCCGTTTGTGTCTTTCTTGAGTTTGAAGACCGATTTCAGTCCGATTGCCTTGTGACCTGGTGGTAATTCAGTTTGCTGCCATGTTTTATTCCTCTCAATAGCTTCAAGTTCACTTTCCATCGCTTGTCTCCATTCTTTTTCCCGTACCGCCTGTTCATACGAGCTGGGTTCTTCAATACTTAGTAACAGGAGATCATCATCAAGTTCGATTTCTTCGGTGACATTATAGATATCACTTAGAAGTCTGAACTGCCTTGGCTCACTACTGGTTGTAGATGACGTAGCTGAGACAGAATCAGAATCCTCTACAGATATTTCAGAATCTTGTATCTGCACAGGAGAGGTCGTTGTATGCACAGAGCCAGGAGACTCAGACTGATTCTCTGTATTTTCTGCGTCTTCAATAGTCTGATCAATGTATGAAAATGACTCAGACACAGGGAACGTAACCTCACTACCAGTTCGCTGCTCCCATGACCAGAACTTATCTTCTTGAAAAACCACATCACGACTGACGTGCACTGTGCTCCGAATTGGATCATATAGTCGATGGGCTTTGGTTCCCGGCTCCTTTCCCAGATAAACAACACGTTTACTACGGTCGTCTAGTTTTTGTGTGTGCACATATGGAACTTTCTTGTAAGCAATGCATCTGAACAACTTGATGTGCTCAAGGTTTGGCTTGTCCCCAGTCCAAGCTTCATATGGAGTTCGTCCTTGCAACACTCGAGTTGGCAAACGATTAAGTACATATATTGAATGCCTCACCGCTTCTCCCCACATAAAAGATGGCAATTATGAAGATCTGAGAAAGCTACGAGTCATTGCAGCAACCGTCCGGTTTCTCCGTTCCACAACCCCGTTTTGCTGTGGAGTGAAAGGTGCAGTGTAGTGTCTCTGTATGCCAACATCTTTCAACATCTCCATGAACTTGGTACACCCACATCTTTCGACTATAATCATCCACCAATAAAAAGAAATACCTATTTCCTGCGGGTGTTGGGGGAGAAATTGGTCTGCAAATATCTCCATGAACTAGCTCCAATGCTTGCTTTGCATTGAACATGGCCTGAGAAGGGAAAGGTTTTCTCGTTTGTTTGGACATTAGACAACCCTCACACCTTTGCTTTGGCTGCACCAGTTTGGGGAGACCATAGACCATCTCTTCCTTTGCCATCGATTCCAAAGCTTGGAAATTGACATGTCCTAGACGGGCATGCCACATCCATCTCTCCTCTTCAGCCCTGCTCAACAAACATAAAGAAGTACTCTCTTCTAGACTTATTTTGTAAAGCCTATTCTCAGATCTTTTAACCTTCATTAACAATCTCTCTTGTTCATCATAAATCCACAAGTAATCACCATTTAGTATCACCTTATTTCCATCTTCTGCTAATTGTCCAAGGCTTATAATATTATTGCACAAATTAGGAATATAGTATACCTCTTTGAATAGACGATCTTCACCATTTTTGCATTTGAATGAGACCGTCCCTTTGCCTTTGATGCTTACAGTAGACCCATCTCCGAACCGTACTTGTCCAGTCACCCTTTCATCCAAATCTTTAAACTTTCCCCGTTGGCCAGTCATATGATTGCTGGCCCCATTGTCCAAGTACCACACCTGAGATTCCAACTTGCCTTCAGCATTTGACCGTAGTTTAGGAGTCATGTTTTCTTCGTTCAGTAATACCACATCATCAGTTTTCCCCCCAAGCTCAACAAGTAGAAGCGTGGGTTCATCTTCTTGGGTCTGGGTGAGGTTCACCGTCTTCTGCACATCCTTTTCTTTACGTATCTTGCGGCATTCTGCAGCGAAATGTCCATAACCATTGCAGGCAAAACATTATATTCTGCTCCTATCGCGTCCTCCGTGACCTCCATCTCTGCCACGATATCCTCTGTTTCCTCGAGTCCCTTCCTTGCCGGCTCTCTTCAACCATTCTTCTCGAGTAAGTAACAGTTGTCCCTCGGCGTTTTCCTTCTTTCTCCACTCTTCCTCTGTCAGTAGAAGCTTTCCATGGTTTGTTTCACTTTGTCCAGGCAGCCTTTCTTCGTGGGCCTTGAGTGAGCCAATCACTTCCTCCACCGACATCTCCTCTAAATTACCAAATTGCTCGATGGCAGACGCAATTTGCAAAAACTTAGAGGGAACAGCCCTGAGTAGTTTCTTCACCACATAGGATTCTTCAATTTTTTTCACCCAATGCTCGGATATTAGTGACCAAACCATTCAGCTTCATGTAAAACTCGTCGAGTTGGTCTGCATCCGTCATGTTCAATGCTTCAAACTCCCCTTTCAACGTCTGAGCTCTTGCCTTCTTTACCTTCTCCGCACCCAAACACATTGTTTTGATCGCGTTCCATGCCTCCTTTGCGTTCTTCTTCTCTGCGAGTGACAACAAAAATTCTTCAGGGATTCCTTGATAAATGACAGCTAATGCTCGTTTATCAATCTTGTCTTCAACGACTGTTTTGTTGTCCTTCGGTTCGATGGCCTCCCACACCCCATGTGCTTGCATAAACACTTTCATCTTCATTGCCCACGTCGTGTAGTTTGTCTTTGTGAGTAGTGGATAGCTTAAACCGATCGTACTGTCTTTGATTTTGCTGGATTCCGCCATAGTTATTCAGATGTGTCTGGTCGTTTGCGTTGCTCTGATACCACGTGATAGATAATATAAGGTAAAGACAGATATATATAGATATAGTACTGCAAGTGTTTGCTTAAACGAAGAAAAGAAATTGAATTGCATTAAAAAAATAGAACTGAAGATTACAATACTTTAAATAAGGAAACAACCTCAACGGGCTTCCAAGAAAATAGCAACCACTCCTAACACCAAGTCACTACTGAACCAACGATTTATTCCATACTCCAACGTTCCTAGACCAAGTCTTACAGTAAAATAAAACAAAACATAAATTTACTTAATTTATTTTAACACATGTTTAGACTAAGTCCAACAGATAACCCCAAGCCCAGTTACCAACCCCTAATAAAGAAGTTACTAATATAACTACTTTAAGCTTATCGCACTCCTTATACATTAAAAACTAATTTTATTATAATGTAAATCCGATTATCCAAACTCAAAAATTATAACATACAAAGTTTAAACAAAACATATTACAAAGTTGCTAATATCTTAGCTTCTCCAATATACCATCTACACCTCTGTATCATTAACTTGTGGTTGGCTAATACATAGTAAATTACAAGCAAGTAAACACTCACTCTCTTATAATCAACTGTAGACTTGGGAAGCTCCATACTAAAAACCGACCTGACAACAAGTCCTAGTGTCAATTTCTTGTATTTTAATTTTCATTCCAAATGTGCAAAATGTTTGTTTAAGTATGCTAATAAATGGATATTCTTCAAGCTGTGTGTAAAAAATTGAAAGTTCAATTTTTAGGTTTTCTATGTATAAGTTGCATAATGTAACGATGTTTTGATTAGTTTTACTAGTTTAATGATACTCACAGTCATAATTTTTTTTATTTAACAATGTTACTATTTAAGTTGTAGCAAGTCATTGTTTTTGCTTTAACCTGGATTTTCAAAATCCCCTTTGATCAGTTATTTACATGTTTGGAAATTAAACAGATGGAGAAGGGTAAAGCTGTCGTGGAGGAACAAATGGACATGAAAGTAAGCCTTTTCTTGCAAGTATGTACATATATATAATGATAATATGCAGTACTCTTGTAAAGCATACAGTTATAATTGACAATTATTTACTAACTTTATGCTTGAACTAATTACTAGTAACAATCTTAGTGTAAATTTGGTACATGTATGTTATTTAAGTTCTGGCAGATATGGTATCACTCCGGATTCATAAATTACTAATTCTGGCAAATATAACATCACTCCATGTTTTCAAATTACTAATTTTATGCTTCAATTATTAGTTATCTAAATTACGGCAACTATGATATCACTCAAGATTTTCTCTCCTTTTTTTCTCTCTTTTCTACCTATATATTAATTGATATGTATATCTCTTCCAATTACTTTTTTAAATATTAAAAGAAAAACAAAACAATGCTCTATCATATGAAGTTGTAGAGTTACAACCTTAAAGTTGAACATGTATTGTAATGTCAGGAGGGTGCTCGTTCTCTCCTCGGATACCCAAAGGTTTGTTACCCTTAGGCCTTCATATGATTCCAAATTTCAAGGGAATATCCAAATTAGTTCTGTCATTCTTTTTTATAATTAGTGTTGCAAATTAATTGTAGGCCTAAAAAGAATGACAATAGCAGAAGTGCTATTTTTTTTTGCTAAATTAAGAGATGTATTAGAAAAGAGAATATACAAGGGAGATCTCCCATGCTCTATAACCAATTAAAGCAAAACTATAAGCTGATTACATCAAAATAAGATGAGGTCTATTATATACTACTTTAGAGAACCAAGTTGAGCTGTTAAGCCTGCTTTAACATCAACTAGAATACAATCTATAGGCTTCATTGGGCCAAAAATTCCTTTGTCATGGGCTCGGGCATTTCTTTCTCGCCATATATATATGCTTTGGGAGAAGTGGTTTGGTGCAATTGAAGTGCACTAGTCCAAGTTTATATTTCTTAAATTTTACTTTTGAATCCTAGGGTACATCCTCTATATATATTGTACATAATAATAATCTCTTTATTGCAATACAAACATTACAATCCCATTTCTAATTATAATTAAGAACAACCAATACATTTGTAATATTTTATACCTCCATTATTTATTAATTTTGCTCTGTATAAGAATAAAAAGCTTATAAGATATGAAGGAGATATAGCTTAGCATAATAGGTTAACTGCTTGATTATCTCTAGTATCATTTTAGTTAGCTGATGAGTTTGTAACAGTTTTATATCACAAATTATAAAATTGTTTCATATTTACATCCTTACTTATTCCATTCATCTATACAATTATATCCAACGGTCTGAAATAATTATTATCTTACTAGGCAATACAAATGTTATTACCACAACAGGAAGTCCAGTACCCAATTTCCTGACAAAGCATATTAATATTAGATTTCATTTTGTAACGGATCATGTCATGAAAGTAACAATAACGACAGACATTTTCGCCAAGTCATTATTAGAAGTCACATTCACAAACCAAATCAATGAACTTGAAATGATAAGTTATAAAAAGTAGTAAGTAGTACAAATACTGATGCACATGTGAGACAAAGTAGATAAAATACTAACATGGTCAAATCCTATTGCACGTCAATCCTGATCGAGTAAAATTCTAAAAGTATTGTGTAATCCTTATGACACATCAATAATATATATAAACCATTCAAATTCAGTATTTGTTCTAAAAATAAATACTAATATCTCTTTGATATCACATGATTTATGAGTTAAGTGAAGAAATTTTAATTATTTTGTTTCTAAAGAAACTATTCTAATGCATGTGAGATAATTATGCGGAAACGATTCTAATTCATGTGAGATAATTATGCACACAGTTGCGTATTTCTAGGCGTAGTATACAAGTCTATTGTCTATTGTAGATATACATTAATAAATTAACTATGATTACAAGAAACTAGCACCGCCAATTATTCTCACAAATCACATCAAGTCGCTTGTTTTGTTTGTCTATAGACTGTCTAAAATCATGTTAGTTTTTATAAAACTAATAATATTCCCACATCAGTTTTTATACACAAATATCGTTTTCTCCCCTCTCTCGTAAACTTAAACTAGAACTCTAATTCTCAACAATGACAAATACTAGTGTCTCTACATGCCTTTCAAGCTTCTTCAACAAAACCTTACTTTCAACATAATCATGAAATCGGCCCAAACAACTTCAAAGCACATCATGATCACAATGAAATCCATCCTAATTTTCACGTCATTCAAGATTTTCTTGAAAAAAAGCAACATTGATTTTGCCTTAACTAACCCCACTATTAGATGCTATGCGGATTTGGGACACAAAAAAGTACATAAGAAAAAAGGTAGTATCTTTTTTCACAATGGCAATAGGAGGTATGAAATCACCCCTGAAGTGATTCAAGCAGCTCTATAGCTACTATTCTAATTGACAAATCTCCTTATATCATTCTACTGAGGTCCTATTTTATTATCTCAGGATATTGATGTACAGTTATGAGTTTCCAAGATGAGAGAACTGTTCAGAACCAAGCTTAGGAAATGCAGAATTTCTATTTTGACTGTATTATTAGATGCTTTGTCAGCAATGTATTTAACTTTGATACTCTTCTAGTTGTATCTCTGCAAATTGGTTATTCATACCGTTGATGATGAATGGCTACTTATGTTCAAAATTACTAATAATGACATTCAAGATAATGAGAGTAGGGACGAGAAAAATAAATTACATGAAAGGTTGTGATTCTTGTGGAGGTCAAGCATTTTTTCCAAAGAAAACTTTACTCAGTATGTGGCAACAAATCTTGACGCTTCTCTTGTCACTTCTTTCCAACCATGTTCCTGACACAAGAAGCTTATTTTGTAAAATAGAAGAAAATAACGGCATTGAGAATGACTGTTAAGTCAGATTCTGATGAAGATGACACTACAACTCTAAATTCAAAGCTAAATATTAATAAAGTTGCAGATAATGATGCAAGTAAGGAGGTCACTGCATCTGGACTTTTGTCAAAGAGGAAAAGGATATTGCTCAAGGTGCAAATGACTATACATTACTCTCCTACACAGTCTACTTTTATATAGAACATGAATCATCAGGAGCTATTCCTCTAAAGGAGGCCAATACAGATAAAGATGCTTCTATTCCTGATGTTGGTGGAATTCTTGACAAGTCAATATCTAGTCTTGATGCTGGTCAACCTGGTATTGACAATTTGAAAAGGAAGACAAAAGATAAAGTTGTATATTACAGAAAGAAATCAAGATATCAATCTCCACAGAAAGGTTACAACACACAAGAAGTTGAATCTCAAAGGGATTCAACGGGTGCTAATGACCTTATCACATAAGACCCACCTTCTCAAAGTGAAGGTTCACACACTGCTATTGGAAGGACAATTCCATGACACTGCTGAAGGAGGTTCTGAATAAGTGGAATTTGATATTATACCACACACAAAGGATAAAGAAGCTCATCACGATCATAGAGCTGAGTTTGATACTTTATTGAATGATTCAATATTTACGATAACCCAAAAAGAACCCTTAGTTCAAAGGGTTGAAGAAAAAGCTTCAAAGCGTCATGCCCTACAAGAACGATCAAGTCAAAGTCTTGATGAATGCACCACTACGACCCCGATGATGCTGCATATGCTAACACTTCAATATTTCTTGATCCTAAGGTTGAAATGGTTGCTGCAAAGAAGAATACTATTGTTATTCTTGTAACTCCTCTAATATCCATTCATATGGATTCTTCTGTTGAAGGTACATATCTAATTAGTACTATTTTTTATCTGCTATTATGACTAAAAATAGACCCTTGTGTGAGGATACCCCTATTTATATAACTGTAGACCACTCTTTCTGGCCCTATCTTATTTCTTCATTTGGGAGTGATTTGAGCCTTTAAAGTGGGAGTTTGGGAAAATAATTAGTGAAAAATAAAAAACTGAGAGATCGTCTTTTATGCTGGAAAAATGAGAGGTAGACTTGAGAGCGAAGTCGGGACTTTTAGTGCCTTAAATATTGCTATTGAAAAGTGATATATGTGTGAGAAATGATGAGATTGTTTTAAAATAAATAGATTTAAGGGTCTTTCTATTTCATCTACACATCAGGAAGAAAATTGTCAAATCTAAAGTTGACCTAAAACTTAAGGGTGTAGTAGAACAGTTCTCTCATGATGATGATCCTGACATGCATGCCACATCCTAGTGATGTTGCTGATAATAATGGTGATGATAATGATGTTGCAGGTAATATAGATGAGATTCTTATTAGAAGTTGTCCCACATTTGTGGGAGGGGCAGATGACTTGAATATAAGCATCCACATAACTCTATTATTATGAGATCTTTTGGGAGGTACCCAAAAACAAATAAGTGCGGGCGCGGCCCAGAGCAGACAACATCATACCAATATGGAGTTAGGCCTGCTCAGCAAAAGCCCAACAAGTGGTATCAGAGCTTCAAGTTGTAACGGTCCATAACAATCTCAGAAGGGCTCCCAAATAGGCCTAGGGAAGACAGATGGGCTAACCCAATATAGGCTTAAGGAAAAGGCAGGTGGACCTTCCAGTATGGGCCAATGGGGAGGCAGAAAGCCAGAAGACAGGTGTCGGGCCCGTGTGTGAAGGGGGAGATTATTGGGGAGTTGTACCATATTGTTTGTGGGAGGGGCAGATGACTAGAATATAAGTAGTTAGATAATCTATTAGTATGAGCCCTTTTGGGAGGTGCCCAAAACAAATTCGTTCGGGATCGGCCCAGAGCGGACAATATCATACTAATGTGGAGTTAGGCCTACTCAGCAAAAGCCCAACAATTCTAAAATCTAGATTCAAAGCCTCTAAAGCTTATATATTCGATTCTCTCATCTTGCCTTGATGTGTATTGAAGATATTATAGACAACATGAATGGCAACAATTCATGAGATTGTCGAGGAAAAATATCTCTTATCAAGTTGTACATGTCATGCTG
>NW_027420339.1:0-354 GCF_009905375.1 Apium graveolens
ACTCAAAGGGGTTAGTACACGGTTTTTTCTCCGATACTGAGTCGGGATGCATTATGGATATTTTCACATACTTTAATCCATATTGATATTTTAATTTGAACCGAGCCATATTTCGCGGAATTCGGACGAGAAATGAGTAGATTTGGCTGAAATGGAGTTTTCGGTGAAAACTCAAAGGGGTTAGTACACGGTTTTTTCTCCGATACTGGTCGGGATGCATTGGATATTTTCACATACTTTAATCATCTATATTTTTTTATCCTCCATATTTCGCGGAATTCGGACGAGAAATTGAGTCGTTGTGAAATGGAGTTTTCGGTGAAAACTCAAAGGGGTTAGTAACGGTTTTTTCTC